>NC_045545.1:26008962-26206462 GCF_009769535.1 Thamnophis elegans
GATAAAAGGGCTGAAAGATGCACTCATAAACATTATTCCTCAGCAAATTGCATTCTTTCACCTCTGAATCTGAATGCATGCTCGGAGATTCTGAACAGTATATATCATTCCTTAAAATAACAAAAAAATAGTAGTTATTTAAACCTGGCACTTGAGATCACATAAATACTGTAATATAGCTTCTTCATAAAAAAGAATGTAAACGATAAAAAGTAGTCTTCACATAACCTGCAGTTTATTATTTTTTTAATTACAAAAGTTGGAATTAACTATTTCAGCTTATTCAGCTAGAACAAATAATTTTATTTATGTAAAATTATAAAATGTATATGTCATTAAATGTTATTTCAGCATATCTCCCTGAAATAAAGCTATATTTTATAGTATATTAAGATGTAAACATCATCCTTAGGCAAATGCCTGGAAAATCTGTTTGCATCTCAGAATTTCTCATTTTAGATCATCAGCACCATTGTCTCAAGTCTAATGAACTAACAAGCCTGAAGCTCATTCTAACTATACACATTTTGCTATAAAGTCTGAGGCTACTGGCTTCATCATTACATTTAAGGCTGAGTTTCTCCATACTGCCATTTCAGTCAGATGGGAAGTCAATTATGTGAAGTACTGGAAGACATTTGGCATGTGTCATATTACCAGAACCTGAGTACACACAGCTGGTGTACTCATGATTGATTACTTGATTGTTGTTATTAGTCATGAAAGATATTGCCTCTTTAACCAAGCCACAGATTTTGAGTCTCTTTGAAAATAGGTAGGTCATCCAGTTTTATATTTACTTTTTGGCAATTCACCAAGAAAAAAAATAAGCCTCACAGTTTGATGTAAAGCCTGCTAAAATCAGTGGGAATGCTGATACTGATAACTAATAGGATCTGTGAGGAAATGAATAAATGTCTCTACAAGATACCACACACTAAAGAAAGGAACTGCTGTTATCAATCTAGTTTCTCTCTGCGTTAATGAAAAACTAAAAGTGACAGGTACATAATATGTTTGCTTTCATTCATGTTTTCTCTTTCTTTTGTAGACTTTGGGGATGGAAGGGTGGGAAATTGAATTATTGGTTCCATAGCACTGACTGGTGACATAATCACTCTATGTGAAAGTGTACACATGAACAAAGATTATTAAGGGGAATATGCCATATTGCCATTAGAAAACAGAGACAGAGATCACTTCTAGCACACAAGGAACTTTGTAAAACTTATTCTTGTTCATCTTCACAATGACTCTAAGAAACAGTTCAATATTAATCTCATTTTGAGAATGGGAAACAGAGATTGAGGAAAGGAAGGTGATTTGAACAGCACTTTGCAAAAGCTAATATCCAATGCTGCCACAATACTGAGCCAAGGAGCCTTAAGCCAAATGTAATACGCACTCCTTTCCCTGGCAAAGACCTCAGACTAAATTTATTGATTTTAAATGAAACTCATTTTTTTCCTCTAAGATGCTCAAAATTGTATTTGAAGCTTAACAATAAAACTATGAGTATATTAGGCTGCAAGACAATGATTAAGACAAGATAGTTCGGAGGTCTTCACAGTTAAGCCAGATTTGAATTTACAACACTTAGTTACTACCAGAAATGTCCGCAGGGAGATCAAGGGAAGGCAAATTATGAAAGCAGCTTTCAATATTTTCAAGAAAGAATTAGATCCTGTGGATGCTTCTGGTCACCATGTTATATGACTTATTTGTTAAAAGTGTCACTCCGTGATTGACCACCAGGTTATCTGCCCCAGAATACATTATATAGGAGCTCTGGTCAGCAGATGTTGTTTAGAACTAACAAGTAGCAGATGAGGAAGCACACTACTGGATTGATTCACATTAGAATAAATTAAGAATTAAGATACCCAAGGGTCACTTCTCCTCATCCTTTTCTTCGATGATGATAGAGGGAATGATTATTTATTTATTTATTTATGTATTTATGAAATATATTTGCCACCATCTTGTGTTCAATGACACTGGGTGGCTTACAACATAAAATGTTAAAAAATACATTTCCTAATAAATAAATACAAATAAACACTATTTTTCAGAAAGGACAGGTTTTGTATAAGAGGAAGACTTGAGGATCCAAGGACATTGGGTACTACAGTATGTTACATTTTTAAATAGATTATGTTCCCCTAGAAAAGTTGGATTAAGTAACCTAAGCCCAAAGAATAATCTTGGCAAACTATGTTCATGACTGAATTGAATTAATAAAGCTAGGGTTATCAAATCTGCAAGTAACACAAAATTTGGTAGCTTAATTCATACCCCAGACAATTAAACTCGTAACCCAAACTGGTAAACTGGTCATTTTAAAAAGTGATAGTTCTTTAAACTGATATCCATACATTAAATTTACATATGAGTTATATATTTGCACAAAGATCTGTGGAGAACTTTATAAAGTTTACAGAATCATATCCATTACATACAAGTTGACGAGGCACTGCTTTCACTAAAGCCAATATGTGACTCCAAAGGAACAAAGAGAACTGCAAATGGGTAGTAGGATAAGTTCCATAAGATTAAGTACAGTTGATCACCATTTGACCAAAAAGTTAATATGGAGCTTGTAATAATTTTATAATATCTTGATGGTGCCATTTTGTTGGCCCAAAGGAAAGTACTGTCTCAGCAAATGGTAGCACCTAGTTGACCTGCTGTTGGTTCAATACCTATGCAAGATTGGGTCTGGTTTGACCTACATGGAATATCAATGGTACAGCAAGATTGGTATATTTAAAAAAATACTGCAGGAGGTAATGGCAAAACACATCTTTAATTGCATGGAAACTATATGGACATGTCCCAAGATGCAATGAATTATCTTGATAGGAGGAACATGTCAGCAGTGGATGGTTGCAATCCAATTAGTAATTTATTAAATTGAATACTTTTTAATATCTTTCACCTCTAGAATAAGGTGACCAGATTTTAACATTGGTAAAGTGGGACACCATTGACTGGGGGGGGGGGAGTTGTTCTTGATTAAAAATTTAAAAAAATCAGGACTTTTTAAAAACACCGCGGGATGCAGGACAAATTGTTAAAAATCAGGACTGTCCTGCCAAAAGCGGGACATCTGGTCACCTTACTCTAGAAAGTCAACAAAATCAGCACTATTACATCAAGGATTATGGCCAGAGTGCAAGAAGCAGTATCATGAATAAAAATTGTAATGTATGTTGGTATTTATAGGGCTGAATTTCAAAATCAAAAGGGTCACAAAATATCTCTACCTCTGCTGTTTAAAAATCAAAATTTGGGAACTTAATGTGTGCATCATATATTCGCTCTCAAACTGCTATTAAGCTTACAATACTGTAAGTGATGAGGGAATATAATAAAGAATGTCAAAGCTACAATTTCTAGCCCAAGCTTCAATTAGAATTAGTGATGCTGTAATTCCAAGATAATTCTAAATTATGTTTAACCATGTTCTCTGAAATTTTGAGAGTTGAACTCACCTCAGACTATCAGATTTGAAAAGTCTTTTTGAAAGGGCACAGAATTCAATTTTTCCCACTTAAATCATATCCAACCTTTCTTTCAATGAACAGTTCCGTATCACTGTATAAGATTTTCCTCAACCTTGTACTAACTTAAGCTCTGAAAGAAATAGCTTTTCAAAAATACTATATTGAAATGAACGTATACCTGTAGTATCTTAACAGCAAAGTACTTTCCAAAAGTATTGGATCTGGGTTGATGGACCAGGAACAGGTCATTTTTTGTAAGTTGCCATAAGTTTCACATGTGATATTGATATTAGCATCTATTTGAAAGACAGCATTAGTGAATATGCGAACAAAGAATAAGGGGTCATTAACATTTATATTTGTAGAAACAATCTGATATATTACCTATTATGTATAGTTCAGCATAACGATGATTACATTCCTTATTTTCATTACAACAGTATAAAGCATTAAAAAGAAATTTTCCTCCAGGCTTCATTGCAGGCAAGTTGGTAAGTGTAACTTTGCTAGTGTAGTCATTCACATAAGTGTACTGGCTACTTGAGATTTCTTTTGCTAAATTCAACCACCACACTATCTTCTTTGATGAGATCATTTTGTCTTTGGTTTTATAAACACAATATAAAGAAACGTTTGTTCCAACACTTGCTAGGAGTTTAGAAGGGAAATACATGACATCTATTACAAACAAAAGAAACAAACATTATAGTATTTTAAATATTTCTTATAACATTATTCTTTATAAAAACAACCACAAATGTTGGGATTTTTAACAACTCGTTTCCCATCTAACTTTTTTAATTACTTTGTAATCTACTTTATAATTATTTCCTCATTAATCAGTTTCACATTTCAACACAATAAAAAGCCACTCCTCCCTCAGATTAGATCATGAGCATCCAAGCTTTTGGCTTGCCTGGGCTGCACTGAATGAAGAGGAATTATCTTGGGCCACATACAAAATATATAATATAGTTGATGTAAATAAAATCACATAATAATGTTTAAAGTTGTGGGGTCACATGAAGGCCATGGGCTATGGGTTGGACATCCCTGAATCACATATTCTCTTCCTCCTTTGTTATAAAAGACAATACCCCAAACTTATTACTATTTTCAAAATTATACAATACAAATTTATTTTAAATATTTCAACTATTTAGAATAAAATCTCTATTTATCCAAATTAAGACTACATTGACAGTTCATTTGAATCATAGTCCATAGTATTTTTACAAGAAAGATACTCTGATTTCAAATACTATGGACTATAATTCCATGCATAAAATTGCCTGTATCGTGGCAAATTTGAACCTAAACTTTTGTTTTTACTATAAGTACTTCAAATTGTATAACACACACACACACACACAAGTGGCTTTATATTTTTCAAAGCAGTTAAAAAATTAACTAATATTCTGGATTAATAACATTTTAATGTGAATGTACCTTGTAGATCCATGATAAAAGGTGAGCTCCAATCACTCCAAAGACCTAATTCCTTATGGTTCTTGCACCGAACCTGAATTATATATGAAGATGCGAGTAATTCATTATTTATGGTCAGCGATGTTCCCATGGTAATTTCAGCCACCTATTAAATTGTTTTTTAAAAAATAATATAATAAGAATAATGCCATTCTTTCACTGAATTAACTTAAAAATAAAATAAAATCAGAGATGATAAAATGAAGCTAATAAAAAACAAAAAAAAGGGTTTATTTCTTGCTTTTAACACCTGATGTTTATGTATCCAGAATGCAAAAGTTACATATGTACACTTCATGGGGATATTGTCCCCTTCCAATTTGGTTCATAGAAAATGCATTCAGTAATACAAAATGAAAATAGAGAGGATTGTGCAACAGTGGTGGGATTCAAAAAATTTTTTACTACCGGTTCTGTAGGAGTGGATTGGTGGGCGTGGCAAGAGAATACTGTAAAATCTCCATTCCCACCCTACTCCAGCAAAATCCCCATTTCCTCCTGATCAGCTGGGACCCGGGAGGCAGAGAATAGATGGGGGCGGGGCCAGTCAAGTGGTATTTACCAGTTCTCCAAACTACTCAAAATTTCCACTACCAGTTCTCCAGAACTGGTAAGAACCTGCTGAATACCACCTCTGTTGTGCAACCTTTCACATATGCACATAAAACTTGCTTCCTAGACAATTCTATGCCAAATCTCAAACAGGTTTAAACTACATCTAAGGAGTAGTATTTTGTGCGCGCAATTGGGAGAGTAGATTGTAATCCCATTGCATCTCACTTAAAAGTATGCTTTAGTGCTTGCATTGTGAGCTAATGAAATGCAGGTAGTCCTCCACTTATGACCCACAATTGAGCCCAAAATTTATGTTGTTAAGTGAGAAATTTGGTAAATGAGTTTTGCTCCATTTTATGACTTTTCTTGTCACATTTGTTAAGCGAATCACTGAAGTTGTTAAATTACTAACATGGTTGTTAAGTGAATCTGGCTTCCCCATTTTCTTTGCTTGTCAGAAGGTTGCAAAAGGTGATTATATGATACAAGGATACTGCAACCATCATAAATATGAACCAGCTGGCAAGCATCCAAATGTAAATCATATGACCATAAGGGTACTGTAATGGTCAGAAGTGTGAAAAATTGTCATAAGTCACTTTTTTCAGTGCTGCTGTAACTTTGAACGATCACTAAATGAACTGTTGTAAATCAAGGACTACATGTATAATCCAATGAAAGTGAAACATAATTAAATTCCTTTTATTTTGAAGTATTAGGTTTGTTGATTTTAATTATTTCAATGCACAGGTATCTAGTACAAACCATTATAATGAAAACATAATGGAAGCCGGCTACAAATATCTAAAACACGTGGTTTGTGTAGTGATCTGACAACATGTATTTCCTGTTTATTCTATCTTGCTGCTCCCAAATGTAAATTCAAAGGTTCAAGAAAACTATGTGTTATTCTCCATGTACTAAATAACCATTTTTATTACATAGTTCATTTTTCAGTTTCTAAGAAATGTAGGATTGTTTAATTTTAAATTAAGCTTACCAAATTTACAGTAACTCTTAAACCTATTTTATAAGAGACTCAGAATAACGAATTTGTCTCACCTGTTGAAAACTTTTAGTTGAGTTTGTAAAACATTTCACTTCGTATAGAAATAAATTGGATTTAGATGCTGGCTGAGACCAAGAGATTTTTATTTGTCCTGTATCTGCCATTTCAACATGCAGACATAATGGAGGGTCAGGTTTTACTGCAAAATAGTATGATAAACAATATGCATTAAACACTTCGATTTAAAGTAATATTTGAAACTTGCTAAAATGTTTGTTTTAATTTGATCATCTCTATATGTGTATACAAATATTTTATTCGCATAAGTTCAAATATTTTTAAATAACACAGTTAATATCTAGAGCATTTTTTTTCAATCAATTTTATCTTAAGCAAGAAAGAACATTCCACTTAAACAAAACAATTTCAACATATAATATGCCTCAGTGAATTGTGGTTGTGGTCTGAAACAGTTTTGGCTGGAGTTTGTTCAATAGCCAAAAGAAGCAAAGTAATAATTAAAATTCTCATATTATTTACTATATCTAAGCTTGGAAGGAAGATTTCCCATACCAGACAATAGATTTGGTAGAAAAAGAACAAAAGTTGGTAATTTTTTTTTAAAAAAAGATAAATAATACAAATAAATGACTGTTTTTCTAATTCAATGGGATGTAAAGTTTAACAATATGCCCTTATATTAATGCTGACCCTAAAAATACCACCTGGCTAGGTTGAAATCAGAATATAGATATTGAAGATCAAGTATCAAGCAATATACAGATTATTTTATAAGTAATCATGGAATTTGATAGTATTTAAGAAGTTACAATATTAAATATTGTATGATACATCTCATTGTACCTTTAGTTGGTCTGTTTATTATAATAATTTCATTTATTTTCCATACATTATATTTATATAATATATATTTTATCTGAATCACTGTTATGAGAAAATGATGTATAATTCTGTACTACTGATTTGAATATTAAACTTTTATCACTGTTCTTGAATTTTACAATTTTATCTATAACTACATTTCTTTATTTGAAGAATCCTGCTTTGAAAATAAGCATACTAAAGCAATATAATTCAAACAATATGAAAATACAACTGACATAATTCAAACATTATTCATGTTATTAAAATATTTAGTCATTTACAAATTATTCAAGGTATTTGTAAAACGAGTTAAATGATGTACAATAACTAATGTAATATATAATTTCTAGTAATTCAGTACACACTGATTTATAATATGAACATTCCTGAGCTACTGTTTGAAAAAATGTACACAAGGGCAAATCTACATCTTGTATTAAAGAAAGAATCTCACTTCATGTGACTTATTTTTAAAAACTAACTACCACTAGAAATTCTGTGCCTTGGAAGAGTGAGTTTAAAAGTAGAAGTTAACATCACAAAACTCACTTTCGCAATTCCATTCCACAACAAAGTTATCTTAATCCATGTTTTTAAAAATAGATCCAAACCTTGCATCATTTGAAGTGATGTAACTGAATTATAACAAATTCTATTTTAATTCTTCTAAGTAGAAGATTTAAAATATTGACTATTGAATAACATGATTTACAGAAACATTGTGTAATTCCTGTAATTCCATCATGTTTGCCAAATATTAAACTATATTATAACTAATATAAAACACTCATTCTAAAACATTTATAATAATTTACTAAACTAATATAATAAAGAAACATTGTCTATCTATTTTTGATTATAATAAAATACAAAATAGTTCAAACAATGAGTAATTTTGAAGCAGCTACTTATTAAGCCAGAAAGTATCGAAAGATTAAATGCAAGCATCATCTGATTATATAAAGCACTGATTTAATAATATAGAGGTAAAATTTAAAAAACTAAATTACATTTTAATGAAACAAGCATTATACTAACATAGCTACTAAAATGTAACCTTTCAGAATGTCAGCATCTCCTCAAAGTCCCCCCCCCATTTTTCCTGTTCACACTTGGAATAAAGCATTACATAGTGAAATTGTATGTTTTAAAACATCATTTTTTTCATAGGAATGCAGATCAACTTCCCCATATTTATTCCATTAAGATATGTTGAAACTACAATTTCCACAATTGCTAACAAACAGTTCCGGGAGTTGTAGTTGCAGTATAACTAAGGCAGGGGTAGCTTCCTGCCAGTTCTAACCTCTTCTATAGAAGAGGTTCCACAAATCTATAGTGCCATTTAGAACTGGTTCCAGCTCCCTCCCCCCGCCTGTCCACACATCATCAAGATGAAGAACGAGAGGAGGAATTCTGGGAGTTGAAGTGCACAAGTCTTAAAGCTCTCAAGTTTGAACACCCCTGAGGTGTTTTTTTCTAAATGGTTAGGAGTACAAGGGTCTTGTAACTTGACAGCTTTAAGACTTGCGTGCTTCAAATACCAGCGTTTCTGAGCCAACATTTTGATTGCTAAGCAAGAGCATTGTTAAGTGAGTTTCACCACATTTTACAAGTTGGCCACGCCCACCCAGTCACATGGTCAGCAAGCCACTCCCACCTGGTCAAATGGCCAGCAAGTCACTCCCACAAAGCAGGCCACACCTACAGAAGAGGTTCTAAAAAATTTTGAAACCCACCACTGAACTAAGGGTACCCTATAATAGAATAGAATATTTTATTGGTCAACTGTGATTGGACACACAAGGAATTTGTCTCCAGTGCATAAGTTTTCAGTGTATATACAAACAACAAAGTAATATAATCATAAGATACTAATAAGAGAAGGTAGTAGAAAATATATTGTTTTATTATAAAGGACTGGTGTCTTTGACTTGTCAAGTCTTCAGACTCATTTATGTGTTTTGTGACACATCATGGATTATGAAAAATAATATATTCTTCCTTGAATATAATATAAAATGCAATTTTATTTATAACATACTATGAATTTAAATAATTAAAATTTACTTATATTAAGTCTGTCAGAATTATGAAATGTCAAAATATAAATCACAATATTCAATGAATGCTAGATTTATAACGAATAATACTAATTCAACATTTTAGGGAATTCATGCAGGACTAGTATCACTAAACAGAATGACTGTTTTGCTTCTCATTAAAGCATGTTGGAACGCAAAAAAAAGATTTTAACATAAAGATTTATGTGCTGCCTTTCCCATTACTTCATAGTTCTGAGAGAATCTACCCTTTAGAATGACTTAGCCATGATATAATATCTATACCTATAAACCAAGATTGTATTCATTACTGTGGAATTTCAAAAATAATTCTGGCTCAGTCTGTCAGAGCTTTGCAAGCATGCTTGATGTTTTTGCTAATAGATCAAAACTTACCAATATCTATAGGCTTGACTGACATCAATGGTGACTGCAGTAATATATTTCCATTAGTGATCTTCAGCCATATAATGTAAATATGATTCAGTTTTATTGAAGATACCTGACATTCATATTTTTGGGATTTTAGAGTATTACAGTGAATGACTGTAGAATTTTCCTTTAATAAATTTGTGGAAGCATTTTCCAGTGATGTATCTGTTCTGAAAATAAAATAAAATCAGACATTTACTTGTTATTTCTTTTACTAGATCATACAGAGGACTTTATTAGAAATTCTGGAAATTGCTTGCATTATTTTTGTTATGCAAGAAATGGAAAAAAAAAACCTGTGTTGTAAATGCCACAAAGCATTTTTACTTATACAAAGGCATGATAAAAATGTGCAGCCATTTTATATAATTATATTATTAAAATTCATTTCTACATCAATATCTATAAGCACTATCAAGCGATTCCTGTGGCAGATGGAAAACAAACATTTGAATGATGGTATACCTGTACCATTGCAACTATCCCATTTTTATCCATTTCATCTATTTTATTTAAGATAGAAGAAAATGTTCACAATATGAAATCTTCACTGGTCCCAAACTGATCAGTCTATGGAACTCCCTGTCTTGTCCTGTAAGGGGTAAATATGCTTGCTTGCAGGCCAGCTACACATTTGCAAAAAAAACCCTTCCTTTTGGAAAAAGATTTGAGAAACAAGAAAGGAGGCAGAGTGCCCAGGCATCTCCACAAAGGGGGGCAATGACAAACCTTAGTGGTTCTTCTTCCCGCTAAAATTCCCACCAACCATCCAAAGGCAACACAAACTCTCTATAATTATAAAACTTGACTCGGGGAGAGAAAACCTAATTCTGAATCTACTTCAGTGTTTTTTTACATCTGATTTTTAAATGTCCCCATTTAACAAAGGGAAAAGAATTTGGAGATGGCCAGAAGTTGAATTGTTTTACAAGGAAAAACCACAAGACAGAAGTAAGAAGATAGAAACCTCAACTATAGAGCAGACATGGTTGGAGGATGACATATTGTGTTGTTGTGTAAATGTGGAGTTTATGAAATCCAGTACTGCTATTACTCACTTGTGTAGAAAAACTCAAAAAAATCCAAGAAGTATAACCACCGTGTGGCAATTATTTGGGCAAACTTTGCACAAACAAAAATTCCTGCAAAATATTATTGTGTATTAAAGGAAAACTTCATATGGTTGAATTTTCTGGATGAATTCCCCCATTACACAGCAAAGTTTGAAAACTACAAAATTTTATATAATATTTTTTTAAAAATCCTATAGGAAAGGAGAAATTATTTTTCTGCAAAAAAAAAAAAAGGTGTTTGTTTGATGCTTTAAAGAACCAAATCTGGAGTGAATGAAACACTTTTTAAAGACTGAAACCATAAAATCATGCCTTTGGAGCAGGCACTCCAAAACGTACATTACAATTTTGTTTTGTTTTTTTAATGTAAGTAAGTTAAAACACGTTCATACTGTTTGGAAAATGAATTCCAGGGAAAGGTAAAGAATGGAAGGAACAAATGGAAGGATCTGAAATTCACAGTTGCCTTTGTATAATATTTTGGTATAATATTAGATCTATTCACCTTGGAATACTATTGAAATCTTTTCAGAATGAAAAGGTATAATTTTCTTGATGAATTTTTTTTTAGTCTGTACAGATATAATACCAATAGAATGTCAACAGAATATGCAACAAGGCAAGGAAAAAGGCTTGCAAAGAGAAATATAAAATTGCATCTGTTGCTTTTTAAAAGGCTATGCCTCTTTTCAGCTTTTTCTTCAAAATTATATCCATCAAAATATAAAATTACACTAAAACATCAAAATTAATATCCCTCAAATATTCTTATGTTATCTTCATGGTGTTAAATCTAACACTGTAGTTTATTAAGTAATTATATAATATGCTTTTCTCATTTCAAACTCTTTTGAATCAATATGTATGAGATCTGTGTGTATGATTTTTTTAATCACATCTATTTTTTATCTTGTCTAGTTTTGCTTTGTTTTGTATTTTCTTTCTTTTTAGGAGTTTGTATTTTAATGTTCTGAATAAAATAAAATAAAAATTTACAAAAAAAAAAGAATTCAAACTCTTCTGAGTTCATTATTTGGACTAGATTATGGAAAGTCTGGGTTTTTTTTAATTTGACAGTATACCATTTTGTTTTCCTTCCTTTAAAAAAATTAGTTCAAAATATCTTCTTTGGCTGGCATCTCTAAATAATTTTGTTTTTTTTTAGAAGTTTTTAGAAAACGTCTCAGATGAAACAAACATTTTTGAATATATATTAACTTCTGGCATCAAAAATGGAAGGTACTAGATGAAGTGTAATAAATAGACCAAATTAGCCCTTGGCAACAACATTGTCAGTGTGAACAGAAGCAGTAACTAACAAAACACCTTAGCCCTTGTGGCAGATTGTCAAAGTAATAAACTAAGCACCCACATAAATTAAGCAATGAATAAGTTTAGCAAAAGGGCAAGGCCAAGGCAGTTGATCATTTCCTTGTCTGCAACAATGAATAATTCAACAAATATTATAAATACTATGTAGGAGAATTGTCAGTTGGCATGGATGCTCTCTATGGTTACTATCTTCTCTTAGTTTTTAGACAACGGTTCTATTCTTGATAGAAAAGAATATTTGTAGTTCAGGGTAGAATTGTGGTGTCCTTGGTGCAGTCAGAGCTGGTTGTTTTCTTGCAGACGTTTCATTGCCAAACTATGGTTGATATGATGATGTTACCTAGTTTGGTAATGAAATGTCTGCAAGAAAACATTCAGGCTCGGAGAGCACCAAGAACCCCACTGTTCTATTCTTTTTATTCTAGGGACAATCAATCTTTAAATAGGGTTGCTCAAATGGTGCAGATAATAACAATCACTTATTTTCTTTTCATTTCCTTTCTCCCCTTCTGAAGGAGAAAGGTGACCACATTTCACAAAATGAGAGCTTCCTCTGCCTCTGAATTTCGATTCAAAGTTTTAACATGCCAAGCTGAATTTAATATATTAAGATCCAGTGACGTGCGATGAGGTTTATGGCTGGTGAGGCAAAAAGAAAGAAAGCGGCTTTTGGCCGCTGTTAAGAAAGAGGCTTTTGGCTGCTCCAGCGCTATGTCCACCATAGAGGCTTTTGGACACCCCGGCGCTGTGTCCGGGGTGAACTTAGAGGTAAAACTTCCTTAGACCAACAAAAGACTTTAAAAGCAGAGAGGACCTATGGAAAGCCTCAAAGAATCAATGCTGGATGGAACCAAAAGCACCCTGCCGCCCCAGCGCTAGAGGCAAAAGCTGCCCTGCCGCTATGTCCAAAAGCCCTGGCCTGCTGCTATATCCAAAAGCCCTGCCCCTATGTCCGACATTTAAAAAAAGTGCCAGCCCGCGCGCCAGCATAGGCAGGTAAAACACATAAGATCAATTCAGAAGCAAACATTTTCTGCAATGCAATCTATGCTAAATGAGACATTTTTTTTCATAAGAATGGTTATGATAGAACTACATGGAGGAAGACCAAGATAAATGTCCCAGAATATTCTTCTTAAAAGTTAAAAGCATCTGAAGGATTTGTGGCTTGAACAGTATATAATTTCCTCCTGTGGAAGTCACATCCCCAGTCTCCTCCAAGCTTATAAATTCTGCGGTCTGTATTTTGCATTCTACTGCCAATATTCTGAGACAACATGTAAACACTCCATAGAAACATGTAAAGCACATCAGTCTTACTCCCTAACATTTCAAAGAAAATAAATATTTCTTCTATGTTCCAGCAATGTGGCAAGCCATAACAGAAATAGCACAATTCAAGCCCATATCTTCTTTTTCTGGTTAGCAATGGAAAACCTAGAACTGACTTCCAGGCAACCTCACAGCTAGACTATGGGTAAAGCATCTGTGTCATTCAAATGAAGTGATAGTCTATATGATGTATGGCCCTAATTTATAGTATAGTTAATAATAAGTGCCAAATATGGATTCAGTGATGTTCCACATTCTCAGTATCAAATATCACTAATTTAATATTGGTAATTGAACTTCTTTTGCACTACATTGGAATAAAGGTTTGTGATGCTGCACGTTATTGTTTCCACCCTTGAATAATTAGGGAAAAATTAGACCATGAAAGCAATTCATATCCAAAGAGGGCCTTCAAGTGTGTCTCACATAAGTCACTTGTTACATTAGAGCATAAAAATACTGCAGTGAAGGAGCCAAAAACTATGTAGAGAAATAGAATACATTGTGTGCTAATGATGACCATGTGTTGTTAAAATTGAATCTGGAAAATGAACATGTGAAATGGTGTAAGATTCAGTGGGCAAGAATTTTGGTTATAATATAATGCTTGAGTAATGGGGAAATGTGGACAAATGATTTTAAATTATACTAAATTATCATTTGAAAAAAAATTGTTACAAAATTATGCATCTAACACCTGGTAACTTGTCAAAGATATATAAAGGTGTCTCAAATATATGTTGGAAATATAATTTTAAAGATATATTGTATCATATTTGGTGGACTTATGCTGAAGAAAAGAGATATTGGGAACAGATCCATGTCATAATACAGAAGATCTTTAAAATTAACATAAAATTCAAAGCTGAAGTTCTTCTTTTAGGGTTATTGGATAAGGAGTTGGAAAAAAGATCTGGAACTTCATTATTGTTTAGTTGACTGCAGCTAGAATTCTTTATGCACAGTAATAGAAAAGTATGTTAAATCCCAAGATAGAATAATAGATGGAAAAAGAGATGAGCGCTAGCAGAGAGGGCAAAATTGACTGTTTTAATTAGAGAAAAGAATACATCCAGCTTTTGGACTTTGTCCACTTTTGGACTTTGCATTAGAGTAAAAAAAATGAAATCTTGGCTTTGGCTTTCTGTTGATTAAGTTAGTTTGTTGAAGGAATAACTAATACTTGCTAAATTGGTAAAGTAAAAGTACAATTCTATTTTATATTTTATTGTGCTGAAAGAATTTGGAAATCAAAGTTTTCTTGTTTCTTTCTTTCTCCTTTTACCTTAAACTTCTCTTTCCTGTCATTTTCCTTTCCCATTTCTATACTATCTTTATTTTCATTTGTAGTTTATGATAATTCTAATGATTTTTAAGAAAAATAGAACAAATACTTAATGACAATGATGTTTTATTTTGCATTTTCAAGTATCTTCACAATTATTGTACTATAAAACTGATTCACAACAGAGGTCACAGCGATTAAGACTGCATTGCTAATCAATGCAAGGAGAAACTATACCGTAATTGGAAACTTTAAAAAATAAAAATAAATCATATTGGGAACTTTAAAAAATTAAGTTATAAATTCTTATTTTTGGATCACAGTTCTGGTAAATGAAGTGTAGGAGGGAGGGGAATACTCTGGTTTAGGTTTGTGCTGTACTAATTGCAAGTGTTCATTGTTCCATTGACTGCTATTTTTCTCTAAATTCCTAAAAGAATTCAGATGCAATTATGAATATTTTACTTCTCTCAAAAAATTAACTAAACATATTACATTAGGATCAATTTCTTTTAGAAATCTGGAAAAAGCAATATTTCAGGAGGGGGTAAAAATGATGGTTAAAATCTGGAGGAAGAGGGGAAGGGGGGAGGGAGGGAGAGAGAGAGAGACTTTAAAAGTGAATCCATTTTGGATTCTCAAAACTATTCATTCCTTACAAGTTAATATATTTTTATGCCTGTGGGAATCCTTATGATTGGTGCCTGAATATTTATGCTTGTTTCTTTTATCTTACAGAGGTCATACAATGTAAATTAAGGCCAACTAGTTAGCCATGTATTCCCAAATTCCCTTGGACAATCTGAAGAAACACAAGTATGGAAGCTCATTCTATTTAAATGAGAGAATTTTCTTCTCATTCTGAACAAGACAGACAATAAAACCACAAAGATTGCATACTCCAGTGTTGTGAGTTTTCAATTTTTGATATTTTAATAGCCAACTCTACATTCCAGAATAAGTCTTCTGAGTTCAGCATGCCTGGACTCTTGGCCATGATTAAAACCAATCATGGCTTAGTTTGATACATAAACACTGCAAAAAATATACAAATGATACATGCATGTGCCTTTTCCTCCTGTGAATTTTAAAGCAGAAAGCTTTTTGATATAGTGTTTCTAATGAAAAAATACATATTCCCAATAGGGAACATAATATTCAGGCCAGACCACATAAAGTAAGTATTTCTGTATTCCATTCAGTAAAACTAAGAACTATGTCAACAAAATATTTTGCTATTCAGAAGACTGTGGAATACAAAATAACATTTTTAAAGATTTCAAAGGGGCTGCATGATTATACAACTTTAACAGAAATATCTGATGATAATACAAAGCACTCTACAATATTGATTGTTATTCTGATTGCTATTCCTGTTTTAAGCCTTAAAAAGATATTGCTGAAGAAGTGTGTTCATAGAAGATACCTGTCACGTGCCAAAAAATAAACATGCCACTTTACAAAATAACAGAGTAGAGAGGACGGAATGTTAACAGTTTATTTTTCATGTTTGGAATATAGCTCTAATTCCAGAGTTCTTAAATGCCATGATACTATGATCTCATCACACAATACAATGAATTAGTGTAATATATAATCTCCAAAAAAAGGAATAATTTTATTGGGTTAGGGTTGGACTATAAACTTTTCATAAGTACATTTTAATCTATTAAATAAAACAATATAGTGTTATAATTTTATAAAATAGAACTGTTCCATGGACAATATTCCTGAAATGTAATAACATTTAAAATCATAATTTAACAGGGAGAATAGGCTTGCTTACTGAATAATTACTGAAATCTTTAAATTTATTTTGAAGATAGCAAGATCTCATTCACTCCAAAACAGTGAATCTTTGCCTTAAATCAACTTTTTAAAAACTGTTCTTAAAATGCAGAACACAGGTAAGAAGCTATATTTTGCTTTTAGTACTCTGTGTTCCATGTCAGTCCTTTTTTCCTCTTTCAGCTTGGTACCTGGTAATCCTGTAATTCGTAAACCTCACAAATTTTAACTTGGATTTTGAATATACTTACAATGCATGCAGTAGATTAACTGTAAAATCTTCATTCAAATATGGTGACTTAGTAGATAATTTCACAATACAAAACAATTCTTCTGTGGTTTCATTAGTCCAAAATTGCAGATTCCAAATTGAATCTAAATAGAAAGTTAAGCATTTAAAAAAAAACACCCCAAAACTCCAATCCCTGTAACCCCGAACTCTTGAAATAATTTATCATGCTCTCATTGGGGGTCCTATAAATGTACAAATTAAATTATAATATATCACTGCATTACATCAAATCATTTTTGCAAATACAAAAATGGTGGAGTTTGTGTCATGAAGTCAGATTTTATCAACCCCCACTTCTCCCCCATCTCATGGACAATCCCATACAACTACTACCGGTATTATGCATATTTATTTATCCCTTCAATAATACCTTTAGGCAAGACTGGAATATACAATTTCTCCATTGACACTGACTTTAACTCCATTCAAGCAGTAGTCAAAATTCCGTTGCTGAAAATATTTTTTTTTAAAGTTATTGTAATTTGTTTTAGTTTGGTCACTATTTTATTCATGATCTATTTTACTGCATACAATTTCATTTATCTATGTTCTTTGCTCATATTTTCATTGTATATGAAATAATCTCAGTATAAATTAAAAGCACATTTTCCAAGCACACCTATCTGCTGAAGTGTTGAACCGACAATTCTTGAAGAAATAAGTGCTTTGGCTTCCATTTCTGCAGTGTGTGCCAAACAATTCATATATGTATCACTCCAATGGCAACATAAGACGTTATCTCCAGCCACAAATACAGTGGCATTGGCTCCAATTGTACCATGCACATCTTGCCAAGTGGGAACATCCTCTGCCATTCTAGCTGGTATACAGGGCATTTCAAAGCTCTGTGGAGGAATCTGATATACCATGCAATGAGAAATGACCACTTGAAAGAAATCTAAAGAGAAAAAAAAGAAGTTTGAATATTGATAAGAAGGTATATTGATATATATTATATGTTACATTAATCAATAGAATTTGATTGCAACAATTTTAATATCAACAATGTTTCAAAAACACAAAATTACACACACACACACACACACACATGTACACACACACACAAATAGTCAAATAACATTCATTGTCACACAGTTTCTTATCTGTTGCAATTCTTAAACTACCATTGGTGGCTTAAATAACTTAAAATCTGTAGACTAAATCTATAACTATTTTAGTAAGATTAGCTGGTATAATCCTAATAAGTATTCAGAATGGCTTAATGTGTCATTCTAACGTTTTATTAATATCTACAGGATGCAAATCCTACCTGCCATAAACAGAGCTTACAGAAATCTCCGGGTTAAGAGTGAGATCCATTCCTATCTGTCCTTAACTCAAAATTACGCATACGAATTGATTGCCTATTCCTAAAAATGGTGGATAGTGTTTTTCGTTTCAGCTGTATATTAAAAATTTGCTGCTTCAGCAGTTCATGAAAATGTTGTGGTTCAGTGGTTCATCATCCAGAGGAAGGAGTTTTCCATTTGTAAATACAAGTTATCCATCAGTCGGACATTCTTAACTCGGGGACTGCATACTTCTAGTCCACTGTAAAAAATTTATATACCGGTATGTATTTCTTTGGTACCTTCAACTCACTGGTGACTCCTAGTGATTGCCTGGGCTAATCCCTGCCACTTTCTTGGCAATGTTTTTGTTGTTCTTTTTTTTGGGGGGGGGAGTGGTTTGCCATTATCTCCTTTGTGGGCCTTAGACAGAAGAGCTGGCCCAAGGTCACTCATTCTTTATGCCTAAAGTGGAACTAGAACTGATAGTCTCCTGGTTTCTAGTCTAGTGTCTTAACCATTACATTAAACTGACTCTCAGCTTAAAACGAGTGCTGCTGCTAAAACTGTTCTGGAAAATTGAGGAACTTGGGGTAGTAAAAATTAGCAAAATTATGTCTTTACCATTATATTATATTCAGGAAAAAGTCCAGTTGGTAAAGAAGAAGCTGGATCTAACCCACAGTATACATTTATACAGAAAATTAGCTATAACAAGAAATCATATATGATATTATACTGTAATTAGGGGGTAGAATTACACTACAGATGCATCAAACAAATCTTCTAATTACAGTTTCTGCAGTGGAATAGGAGTAAATACTCCAGCAATAAGTATGATTTATTTGTTTTAACTGTTAGTGCAATTATAAAGTAATAAAATATATTTGAACTTAAGCACTAGTTTTAACATTTGCACAGATTATGGCATCTGCAATTTAAAAAGGAATCCATCCTACAAGTGAGAAGCAAAGACAAGATATTTCAACTTACTTAACTGTAGAAATCCAGTCAAAATGTTGTTCCAGTTCATCTTGTTCTGCTTAATAGATCTTGGAGGGAAATGGGGAGAAAGATCGTTTACATTTATGCAATCTGAAGGATGTTTCACCAGCTAATTTTTTGTTTACAAAAAAATTTCAACTTTTCCAAAGACTTGGGGAGTTAGTGGGATTTTTATTAGACAAAGGCAATAATGAGGTAAATAACTGTCTTAGAAGGAATGGGCATTTCAGGTATCCAATGGATGGCTTTCTCTTTGACCTTCACCACTTGAATGTGCACATGAGTGCCTCCATACAGCAATTCAAGAAGCCTTCCTTGCTGATGACTGTGTGCTGTTGGTGCACTAATACAGTGAGCCATGGCTGATGCTGAACAAATTCTCAGAAGTTGCTATGCTTTTCAACCTGACAATCAGATTGAACAAAACTGAAGCACTTTACCAGCCAGTGCCAAATACCATCCCTGTAGAACCACTGTTGATAGCACCCAACTGACAAATGTAAGCAACTTCAAATACATGGGAAGTATCATTGTGAGTGATGAGTCTTTGGACAACAAAATTGATTCCAGGTTCAGTAAAGCTAACCAGGCATGGGGAGGGCTATGTACTAGAATGCTCAATCAACACAACATTCATATCACAACAAAGCTAAAATCTATAAAACTTTGAGTATCCCTTCCTTTCTATATGGATGTGAGTTCTCAACTCTACATCAAACAACAAAGAAATTTTCACTGGCATACTCTCTGCTCCCTCTTTGGAATTTGTTGGCAAGACTGTGTCTCCAACCTGGAGATTCTGGCTTGTGTGGAGTCCACCAGCATGTACTCCCTGATTATCAAAGCTCTGATGAGCTGACTGGTACATGTCATCAGAATGAATGTCTGCCATATTCCTTGCCAATTGTTCCACAGTATACGGAAATCTAAGAAGACACTTTGAGGGCAATCATGCAAGCTCTAAAAAAACACTGAGAAAGAAACCCTATGCCACTGTGACATCCAGACGCTGTGCTTGTGACAGAACCCGGTGAAAAGCCTCGTGCTATGGGTGCCATCAAAAACTGACAGAAAACCATGAGTGTCACAAAATAATATCCACACTTAGTAAAGAGCAATGGATTTCCATTGCCCCCATTGTGCTAGACTCTGTGATTCCAGACAGGGACTCTGGCTTCCTGTCAACAGATGAACAGCGAAATAGAATTTTTTTCTTTGAACCGAATGAATATAATAACATCATATCTATCATCACATGATATCGTGCCATAATATAGAATGGGTATTTTTGAAAAAGATAGATTTAGCATAAAGATAAAAGTACAGAGAGATATATTATATAATAACATTCCAAAAGATGTGCAGTGATGAAATTTGAAGAGGAGAGGAGAGGAGAGGAGAGGAGAGGGAGAGAGAGAGAGAGAGAGAGAATCTATTGGCACCATCTTAAACCAAATGCGTGCTTTCCTTAAGATGTTTCCAACAGGTGCAATGGGGGTATTCACACATGATCCCAATGATTTTTTCCCCTTTTGGATTGCTGAGTAGCAAGTTTTTCAATGATATGTTTTACAGTACAATCTCAAAACATTAAAAATTTGTATTCATACAACACATAATTAATGGAATGTATTGCTCAAATTTATGTTCACAACCCTTTTGTTACTTCACTTTTAAAAGAAATTTTAAAAGTGTACAGAATAACACAATCAGTGACTACTAATATAATAACAAATACACATAAATCTGCAGTGAAAACCAGTGGAAACACCAGCATGCAAAGGGACTGAGGGTCAAAAATGTCATTTGCAGCAATGTGATGGAAGCACTGTTCTTTTCTATCAGCATGTGATATGATCCACAAAGGATTGGTGCTTTGATTGTACTTCCATATCCATCAAAGGATGGTACAAAGCATTGGTGCTTTGATTGTACTTCCACATCAATCATCTTCCCTTTCTTAACTTCCTCTCCTCAGAAATGAAAATGAGCATTCGGGGAGATTACTCAATTTCTTTTTAATTTCCCTAAACTTTGATGGTTTCCACAGATTCTCATCATTTATAAAATTACTGGTGGAGGTATCAACACCCTACCTCTTTATATTAGGCCAGATTGCCTTATAGAAGTATCTGCCCTACAAAGTATCATGGAATAGGTGAGAGTGAAAATATCCTAAAATATGGAAAAATAATTTTCAAAAATCACATCTACTTAAAATCAGAATTTAAAGAGTTATAGATGGATGCACATTCATATTGCAGTGTGCTCTAAAACAGACTTCCAATATTATTTCTACAGTACTGCACAGTCCCATTTATTTCTTTAAAAGCTTAAATAATTTATAGAACAATTTATGTGTGAAAGTGCAACCAAAGCCTAACTATAATAATTCATATTTATGCTATGAAGGACTAGATGAATAGCATACAATAACACTTGTCTGAAAAGTGGAGTATGAAAAATTCAGAATACTTTAATAAATGGATATTACATATGATAAAAACAAGAAAATGGTTAAATCTCTATGCTATCATAATTGTAAAGCTAATAAATTGTAAAGTCTTGAATCATCCACTTGCTTCTAGTCAGTTCTTCTAATATAAAAAGTAAAGGTCAAGGTTACAGTATGCATGTGTATGCTTGTGCGCACAGACATATACAGAAAAAGCTTTTAATACACCTAATTCAACTTTTTATTCCAAAGAGATTGCAGCTGAAGAACCTTCAAAGTTTTATTATTTTGTGAATAGTTGTCAAAAACTATCTCCCTTCCATTAAAAATAAAGTTCTTCCCTGGAGAGGTTTAGGGTGGGTTATACCATATATTGTTTGGGTTTTAAATTGTAGTTATGATGTTACATATTATTATTTATGCTTATTTATGAGAACCACTTACCACCTCAGTGATTGTGACAGAATATACATTTGTTTAATAAATAAATAAAACAATCAAGTTAGGTTGGAAATATTTCTGAAAATAGGGAGTTTGAACTTCACTGCCATATGTGGTGTAACAGAAATGGAATAGAAGCCTAGATTACGAAAAGAACGAATAAAAAGGACAAAATGAGTAAATCACATCGGCCTACTGTGAAATAAAGTGACAGCAAATTTATTTTACTCAAATAGGCAATGTATCTTTTTAGCTTTGTTGAAGAAACTTAAGGGCTCTATGACATCATCTGATCCAAAGGGCATTTAATCAGCATTGCTTGAGTTTCAGAATATTCACAAAATGTTTCTCATTTCATTTCAACTACCTTGGAGATGTCAGATAATTTAAAGTTCAAGTTATTTAAAGAACACATCTCCTCCTACTTAACTTTGGTTTATATTCATTGTCAACTTTAGATTACAGGTTCCTTGAGCTAGTGGCATCATTTTCATGCTCATACCAAATGGGCCAAATGCATTATGCCTATGTAACAATAATGCATATATTAGAATACTGGAATTCTTAAAATTAACAAAATCAATAGGTATTTTCTGAAACCTCAAATAATGCATTTGCTGACATTTTAGCTTTCAGGAAGCTATTATTTCCCTTAGTCTTTCAGCCAAACTTCTGTCATGTTAGGGACAAATATAAAAATTATGTCAACACACTGGTGTTTGTTAGTGGTGTTTCCACAGATTCTGGCAGTGATAATTAAAAAGCTACATGTGATTATGTGCTAACAATATAACCTTAATTAAATAAGTGATTAAAATTGGAATTCTTAAGCTCTTAACAATAATAATATCAAGACAGCACAAAAAAGACCACCAAAAACTTTCCATTTTTAACACCATCTCAATTTACAAGTGAAATAAAAATACTTGTCCATCATGGTCATAAGTCACAATGGTTGTAAAGTGGAACATCAAATGGGGTCCCTGCAGATGTTATTCCACTACTCGTTGCTGGCTCTAGGCGGGGTGATGTTTATCTCCATTTCAATGTCATTGAGCCAGCAATATCCAAAGATATTTCTATAGTCAAGTGGCCAGCATGTAATGGAGTGCTGTTACCTTTCCACCAAATGATACCTATTTATCTACTCTCATTTGCACAATTTCAAACTGCTAGGTTGGCAGCAGATGAGGTGAGGATGGGAGCTCAGTCTGTCGGGTGGAACTCAGGTTTCAAACCTGGGCTGCCGGCTTTTAACCACTGAGCCACCACACTGCCTTGGTTATATGATTAATCCAATTTTATGAGCTTTTTCTGTGGTGGTCATTAAGCAAATCACTATGGTCATTATGTCAATCCATGGTAGTTAAGCAAACCCATTCTTCACTATGGGGTATATAAGTCTAAGTGCTGTTGCTAAATATATCATAAATCATGCTCACATGTTTGCAGGATGCTGCAAACGGCCATAAATCAGCGCTATTTACCATATGCCACAAATGTAGCCACATGGCTGCAACAGGCCCCAGCCATCAAAACTTTGGAAGTCTGTCATAAGTATCTTTTGGAAGGGTCCACAATAAGTCCAGGACTACCTGTATTTGGAATTGGCATAAATATAATAGGAAATGCAGAGCATGTAAACCTGAATCCAAATTGACAAAATGTTCTGTTTCTTTGTTTAAGATTATACTTCTAACAGAAAGTTTTCCACTGTAATTTCAGAAAAAAAGATTGTTATGAATATGTTTTAGACTCTTTGATAAAAGAATGTGTGTGTGTGTGTGTGTGTATGTATGTGTGTCATTTGTACATTTTTATAATAGAAGTAACTTTTTCTCTCTTCAGAGAAATCTGATCTTATGAAAGGTATTTTATTTGTTTTCCCCAACAGAGCCATAAGGGTTTTTAATTTACAATTCAGTTATTGAGACTTGAAACAAAAGGATATGAACATTTTAAACCTTAAAATAATTCAGTACAAACCTATAAAATGTCAACAAATAAATATTAGAAAATGAAAAAAAAAACTTGATTTGAATGAATTTTTAACAGATTGCAGTGATTTAATGTGTCATGAATTATCATTGTCCTGAATCCCTAATATTTTAGAAAAGCTAAAGTAAAATTTACTTCAAATTAATTCACAGTTTTAATTTGCAAAAATGTATATACTTTGGAGGATATTAGTGCAGGAAAACAAATAACCCACTAATGCCTAGATGTCTTTTCATATTACAAACAAAACTATTTACAAGATAAAAAGATTTACCAGTAGAGTCAAATCTAATCCTGTACTTTACATCAATAACAATTGGGGAACTATGGTTTTACATTTTTAAGTTTATCTCCCATTATCAAGACAAAAACTAGCTAAATTTGAGAATGTGTTTGTGGAAGGACCTTGGATGAAGTAGATTATCTGGACCCTTTCCTGTCAGGATTCAAACCAGGAAAGGTTATAAAAACAACTTTGGTCATACTTTTGGAATGATTTCTGGGGAGGATGGAAAGGGCTTTAAGCCCCCATCCTTGCATTACTGGACCTCTCAGCAACTTGGTATCCTTCTGGATTAGCTCAGAGGATGGGGATGGGTGGCACAGTATTGTACCTGGTCATGAAGTAAGCATGGAGGCTGTGAGGGTCTGGAGAGGAAACATTGGTCTTCAGCTGAACCATGGCAAGAGTGAACGGCTTTGATTTTTGGAATCTACTGGTACTTGTTCTAGGACTATCTTTGGTGTTGGATTGAGTGGTACTGCCTCAGATACTGTAGACCCAGTGTGCAATATTCGAGTACTCCTAAACTAGAGAAGCGGGTGGAAGTTACGGTTAGGAGGGCCTTGCAACTTCATTTTATGAGCTAATTGCACCTGTTCCTACATCGGGAGGCTCTAGTTATGGTCACTCATATACGAGTTGGCTCCAAATTGGAATGTTGTAATGTGTTCAACATAGGATTGTTCTTGAAGAGTATCCAGAAGCTTCAACTGATATGAAATGCAGTGGCACGGGCACTCTAAGCTGGCACATCTTGCACTTCTGCTCTGTGAACTGTGCTGGCTGTCAATTTGCTTCCAGGTGCAAATCAAGATGCTGGTTTTGACCTTGAATGCTCTTCATGGCCTGGGGCCATTATCTAAGGAGCTATCCCAGTAGATCAGACAAGGAGAGCATGCTGCAAGTATCATCTCAAGATACTTATATTTGATGGGTCTCAATAGGAATTCCTGCTCTGCTGTAGCATCCGCCTTATGGAACATGGCCTGCCTTCCAAAGTCAGGTTAGTTCCATTGATCTTTCCCCAACAAAACAATTTTGCAAGATAAAAAGATTTATCAGTAGAGTCAAGTCTTGATTATGTCATCAAGATTTGAGATCTCAGGGAACTGGTGACATTTTAAAGTGGCTCCCCTATTGTGGTTGATGTGGCTGATATACTAACTCTCTCCATTTATGGCTTTTATATTTTTAATAGTATTTTAATTTTTAATAATGAGTGTTCATATTTTATGATGGTTGTTTTTATAATGATTATTTTTATGTTATTGTTTTATTTGGTTTTTGGACACTACCCAGAGCCATTTTTGGTGAGATGGGCAGCTATATAAATTTGATAAATTAATTAAAATCTATACACCTTTTTATTTAGAGAAAACATATGCATACTTTCATATAATTGTGCTAACCAATTATTTCAGCTAAGTTTGAATGAAATAATTGTATTCAGAACTATTTTTTAAAAGCACATAAACCAGAACAGCACTTTCTCAGGGGACCCTCCCCACAATCAAATGCAACCTTTACAAGAGCAAGAATATATTTAGCAATCAATTTCCAGAAAAACTACAGTATTATGTTTTCATTTACCTACAACTAATGAAATAAATATATTAACAGATGTTAGTTAATATGGATTGGCAACATAGTAATGTGAGCATCTAAGCTATCATGAAAAACAAATTTTATGTCACAGCTGTTTTTCAATATTAAATAGATAATTCTGAAACATTAAATCCAACTCCTAATACATGTGGGAGTGTGTTGTTTTATTTCTGCAGAAACTGGGAGTCACTCCAGACTTCCAAGAATTAGACTGTTCCATATTATTAGTTCTCTCTCTCTCTCTCTCTCTCTCTCTCTCTCTCTCTCTCTCTCTCTCTCTCTCTCTCTCTCTCTCTCCCTCCCTCCCTCCTTCCCTCCCTCACACTCTCTCTATCTCTCTCACTCTCTCTCTCTCTCTGTCTCTCTCTCTCTCTCTCTCTCTCAACATAACAAAAAGTATTGAAAAGTCCTTTGAATAGTTTAAAACTACAAATAATAAAAGCAAGCTTGTCATAATAGAAAGGTTTACTATATCTGATGCATCTTGCCAATAAATAGTTTAATCTTTGTTTTATTCAGTTCTGGGAACCTGAAACAATGTCAGATCATAGGCATCCAGAGAGTGCCAAGTGAAATAACAAAAAAAAGTGTCACAAATCACAATGCAAATTCTTCTCCTTAATATTTGATTCCAACATATATAAAAGGGCAGTGATCTCATCATGTCATCACAATGCATGCTTCATCATTTGAGTGCCATCATGGCCAGCTGCAGACATTTATAGACCAGAGTATATATAAACACTAAAAGCTTATTGCCACACTAGCCCAAGCACCTGGGGAAATGGCCAGATTTTAAGCTCTATGGTTGGTGGATGGGTCTCTTGTGGAAGGGAAGGGTCCAGAGATCAAGTGCTGCAACAGAAAAGTTACAGCCCTCAGTTCGAGCAGACAACATTGTTTAATCTATGGAAACTCAAAGACACCCAATTTGCTTGATCATAGGTCAGGTAGAAATTATTGGACATAAACAGTTCTTGATTTTGTTGGCTGATGAGCCTTGAAGGACTTGGAATCATTATCTAGAATTTCATTATTTCCCTGTGTTCTACCTCCCTCAATATTGACTGGAATTGACACATAATTTTTCCCCTTTCATTTAAGAATGCATTCTTTGCACATTTCCATATTAAATGGAAAGTTTTAACAGTTTGTTATTCAATTAAGAATATTGGTAATTACAAACTTTTTCCCTCCCTTCCTCTATTTCATATAATATTCCAGTTATTTCTGCTCTATAATGAAAACCATATATATCTCAAAACTCCTATTTGTTCGTCTCTAGAAAATTCAAGTGTCAAATTCCAATTTGATTTGATTTGCATTTCTAGTTTTGACAATGTAATGTTTTCGTGTTTGGATATAATTGCAAATTATGTTCTTTATGAAAATAGAAGCAAAAGAGAAAAACTACAACTGATAAACAGTGAAAACATTCAGGGATAAGTTTCAAATCATGGATAACCATGATTCAAAAGTGAGATAGCATGACAAATTATTTCCTTTGTTTTCTTTAATTTATATATGAAGATGTTGTAGTTATTCGAATTCTGAATGCATCAATATTTTTATCAGCATCAGCATCTATTTTAATATTCATTACAAGTCTGTAAGATTTTATTTTGGTCATGTTTACAAGTCTATGATGATTGGAATTCTGTTCATGCAATCATTATTTTAAATTGCTAATTACTGAACTTTAAATTTCATGTATCAGCCTGGATTACTTCTGAAAAACAATCAATTCTTGATGATTTTGGAGATTTGGATCTGGCAGTAGGTCTGCAAAGAAAAGTCAAAAGATGGCAGGTGCACAAACTTCATTGTATGTAAGTGGAACATCAATACCAGCATAAATGGAGCGGGACTTTAACTGCCTTGAAAAGCCCATCATCTTAACTTTTCAACTTCCCACAACAATGCCATTAAGCACCCGTTTCTTAAGAAATAATTGAGCCAATTTACACTATAAATTCAAACTCAACAGTAATCCTCTTCATCTAGTATTTGTGGAACTGCAGTGCTAAATATGAAATATTATACAATATTCCATAACAGTATGAAATAGTGTTAAAATCAGCTGTATCCAATGATGCTTTAATACTCTTAATTAATCAGTCAAAGTCTAGAATCCAAAATCTATTTTAGGTTTAGGAGCTTAGGCTTGTTCATTTGATTTTATTAATAACATTTGTGTTTCAACAACAGATCTTCATGCCAAATGAAAAACAGCTTTATAATTCTCTTTGCTTCCAAAATGGTTTGCTATACAGTCGATTCTGTTTGAGAAATATATAATCCATTTCTCTCTGGGTATGCAAAATTCTATCAGTACAATAGAGTTGGGTGGTTAATACACTTGAAAAATAAATAAATGATCATACAAATATAGTGCATGTGAGGTTTAAATTTAAGAGTTACTTTTAAATTTAAGGTTTAATCCAATTCTTTCTTTTTATTCTCTGTAAAATTGCTTTCTAGTAATTGTTAATTGCTGCATTTCCATTTTTCTTTTAGTCTCTGGAACGTGTCATCTTGATTCATTAAGCTATAATTTTCTGTTGGTTTAATTTGTTCTTATAAACACTATAAAGAGTCAATACAAGAAAACTTTAGAGACTATTTTCTCTATGTCTTTATCACATTAGGATTTAGAGAACTTTTAAAAAGTGGCACGGTAAAATGCAGAGTAATATACTATATACAATAATAATAAAAAATGGAAATGCACTGATTCACTTGCAAATCTGTTCCTTCGCCTTCAGAAGCTGTTCAGAGTCAGGTTAGCATAGATAGCAAATTTTGTTTCAGAATGTATTTATTAATAATTTATCATTATTTCATGTGATTTATATGCTGTCCCAGGTGTAGTTGTTGCTTTGTGGTTTTGGTGCCTTCAAGTCAGTGTTGACTCATGGCTGCTGCCTGGAATATTCCCTGAAGTTTTCTTAGAAAGGTTTCAGAAATGATTTACCATTGCTTGCTTCCTAGGGCTGAGAGAGATTGAATGGCCCAAGATCACCCACTTGGCTTTGTACCTGTAATGAGGAATTAGAACTCACAATTCCCCAAGTTTTTTAGGCTGATAACTTAACTGCACCAAATTTAATCCCAGATGTAGACTCAACAATACAAATATAACATCAACAAACCCTAACTGTAACTCTAATCACCCAACCAGCTTGTTGTGGCCAGAGTATATAAGAACATGAACCATAAAGGTGCTTATAAGTAATGATTGCCACTTTTATTTACTTTGATTGCCATTTTTATTTATTTCTATTGATGACCAAAGCAACTCTTACAATATCAGTGTTACTTGACTAAATTACTACACCCATCAGCAAGGTGATAGCAAGATCAATTTTAATTTCCAGTTAACCTTAAAAACAGAATCATTTAGAACATATTTCAGTAATTCATCCATAAGGATGAAACTAACACAGACAATTATTCACTCAATGAAGAATCTACTAATTCTCAAATCTGGTCACCTGTTTTGTCTCAGCCAGTTCAAACCAGTCAGAAAGCTGGGTTACAGAAAGCTTACAAGTGTCTGTACTTTTATGCCTATTATCATGGACCTGTTCCATTTCTTTACCAAAAAATGTATTCATTTTATAGCTAACATCTCTTAATGTGCTGTACAATAAAGTATCATGGAATCCAAAATCCATATAAATCAGGACAAAAGCAGCATCATAAAGCAGCACATAAGAAAGCAACAATCAATTAGAACTAAAAAAGGAATCACAAGAACATATAAAACTGTCATAGATAGCTGCATTATTTTAAAAGACAACATGATAGCAAAAAATATATATCTGGGAAAGAGTAGAGGAGGAATCTAATATACTTGATGATAGTATCCCCAGTGCTTCAGCATGGAAGGACATCAATGCAAGACCTCCAGTGGTAATTTCAGGGAATGGACAGGAATATACAAGAAGAGGCATTCCTTCAAATACTCTGTCTCCAAGCAATTAAGGTCATTATTAATACAAATATCTTAAATTAGTCTTTAGATTATAAAGGCTGGGAGCAAATGAAGATAATATATTAGTAGCATAAGATAATCCTGATACCCAAATTCACTCCATTAATCAGTTGCCATATTTTGTTGTAACTTAAGTGCCCAAACCATGTTCAGTGATTGTTTCTATTCAAGTAACAATACTATGTGGCAAAATATATCTAGTAAACTGGTATAAGGCATTCCAGACCAAACAATATTCTTGTGCTTCTAAATAACAGAAATGGATCCATGTGCAGACCTGTACACAGACACCAAATGTGATTCTTTTAAGACAACTCTAACCTTTGAACATCATTCAGTCATTCAACCCCCTACTAGCAGCACCTCCACTGCCTCCATTTTCCTCTGTGTTTCTTTAGTGTATTGGACATTGTCAAGATCATTTCGACAAACAGCATTTTCACTGCCTTACCTGGTTGATAAAAACAACGCTGGATTTGTTTATCAGCATACTCATGGCACTACAATGTAATTCTTCAAAAGACAATCTAACCCTTTCATGCATATTTTATGTAGCATAAAGGGTGAGTGAAATAATGAAAGTCCACATAGTATAAAAAAAACATAGGGAGGGAACTCGGATCCTGTTCTGCAAATATGCAGATTGTTAAACAGAATAGAGATAAGATGAAATCTTAAAGTTTTGAAAATTTTAACTGCCATAAAGTCCACCAGGAATTCTCCAAGTACCACCTTCTGCAAGCAGTCATCTAAGGTTAAAGAGAACAACTATGCAGATGCACTGCCAAAACCTAACTCTGGCAAGCCCTTCAGAAGAATTTGATAGATGATGGCATCAAAAGCCACAAAAGCCCAGGAGTCCAGTTCAACCAAGATCAGCCACCACCCCATTGAACAATTCATCTACTGGTCTATACTGTAATTACTCAGTTTATTTTGGGTCAGAAACGGAGGGAAAGGGTTGTTTTTCTCTTTCCTCACTGTATCCCTTGAATTTTATCCGGTAGTTTCTTTTTCTAGTAATTGGAACTTGTTATGTTCTAATAGTCAACATCACACTGTGATATGACTGCAAGACTTTTGAAAGCTAATCATTCATATGTTCCATGTTTCACAATGTCTACATAAAATTACCCTGCTTCATTTTCCTGCTTTTATAAGAAGGATGTGCTTTCCCCAACAACGTCCCAGAAGTGAAGTATCACTCCTTTGAAACCCATTTTATTTGGCAGCAGACTGAAGTGGTGATTGCTCAAAAGAGCAAGCATAAAAGCAATCAGGAAACATACTCTTATTTTCCAAGATAAAATAATGTGGGGAAGAATGAGTTGAGCATGCATTAATTGTTCTAAAAAGATGTATACAAAGCACAAATAGTTTGTAACATCCCTGATTTTTTCTTCCATAATGAAGGCATAAATAGATGGAATATTTAAATTAATTTAAATTAACTGACAAAGAATTCACTAACAGCACTATCATACAAAGATGCAGGCAACTAAGATTATTAAAATTCTTCTAATGAAGAAGAATTTTCCTTTCATCACATAAACATAAGGGCATACACAAACCATAGTACATGTTAATTTACCATTTGACAATTATTTTATAATTTATGATATATAAGAATAATTTACAATGTTATTGAATAATTATATAAACTTCTAATATTGTTAAAAATAAATTAAAAGTGGCTGCTTATTCCAAGATGTCACTTATACCTTGACTGGAGCAGAGCAAATCTCATTTTAAACCAACATTATATCTGGCTCAACTTACAAATTACAAACTTTGAAGGGCATTTACACTGTTGTGTAATAGCAAGTTGGGGAGGACCTCAAAATGCCCTATACTTTATCCCTGCAAAGATGGGAGCATTGGATCATGGGATCATATCTGCCATATGGTAATTTTTACCAAGGTACTCCCAATGTGTTACTTGCATGTACTCCAAGCTCATTTTCACATTAGACAAAATAATTCTTTACGTGGTTTCTTTTGTTAGATAAATATTCCAAGATAACAAAACAATCCTAAGCTATTGCAAATTTTGTATTTGTAGCTTGTAGAATTCTTGTGTTGTTGATAGCAAAGTAAACCTTATTAAGCCTTTCATGTGCTACATTTTAATTTTTTTAATGAAGTTTGGATCAGTGACTTGTAATAAAGTTTGACTGGACTTAACATGACTTGCTTATCTGTGATCCACAAGATTTAAAGATGAAAAATATTATAAAGAGACGTGCAAGAAAGCATTCAAATCTTACAGTCTTGTTACTTAATTAAGCTATTCTTTTTTAAAAAAAAATATTTGCAGTATCTTTATAAAACTATCTACACAGAGATATCTAGAACATAATCGTTATTGCTATGTTTGTATAACACAACTGGCCAACTCATCCTATTACTCCCATGAGCTGGTGACATGCAATCATGGATCATTCAGTCAATTAGGAAATGGCATTTTATGAATCCTCCCAATCACAGCAAAAGAGATTGTGAGGCTGTACCTGACATATTTTCTTCTACTCAGATATAAGAAACAAACAGGAGTGAGGGATAGAGTGCCTAGAGAAGCCCCATTTTCATGGGGCCTCTCTTTGGTCTCAGGGGTAGGAAGGGATAATTCATCTCCTGGTAATCATTTCCCCCAATGTCGTTGACCAGAGAATGATAGTTTTGTCCTAAACAGTTTTTGGATTAGTTATCAGAGTTAATTACTTAGGTCAGAACATATGTCTGAGGTGGCGCAGTGGTTAAATGCAGCACTGCAGGCTATTTCAGCTGACTGCAGTTCTGCAGTTCGGCTGTTCAAATCTCACCGGCTCAGGGTTGACTCAGCCTTCCATCCTTCTGAGGTGGGTAAAATGAGGTCCCAGATTGTTGTTGGGGGCGATATGCTGACTCTGTAAACCGCTTAGAGAGGGCTGAAAGCCCTATGAAGCGGTATATGTCTAACTGCTATTGCTATTAACTGCTATATGTATGAATTATAATAACTCATGACTTGTTCAAGAATGTTCTGTGAATAAGGCCAATTACATTCAGACAAGATAGTAAATACCTGTAGTAATAGTCTTCCAAGCAATGACATTGCACTCATATTTTTACATTTTATAAATCTCTCCATGTTTCTGAAGTTGCATCCAACAAAAAACATAATGTAATTGCCAAATTTATACCATAAATCATTGACATGAGTCACAGGGTTGTACATAGCTCATTAGAAGTAGGCATGGGTAAAACAGGTACAATGGACAGCCCTTTCGATTCCTTGGTTGCCTTTTTAATTCAGTTTCATCTCAGCATTGGAGATGAAGGAGCTAATTGCATCAAAAAATATTACTAAAGGCTACCGGAAAGAGGCAAACTCAGAACACAAACTTACATAGAAACATCCCAAGCAACCTCAAAATGATTAGCACTCAAGAATCTTTCACTAGTCAAATCTATTTTTTTCACCCAAAGCTAGTGTAAGTGTTTCCAAGATGGCATCTAAGGCATCCATAAACTGTGGATAGATTTTTTTCACTGAAGGTTATACCAGAAAGATTTTTATTAAAGTTGCAAAGGAAAATGTCATCCTTCAGCATCATCTTCATTTCCAAGAATGTCTATGGGCTACAAATAAACCCCATAATGTTAATGGGTAGCTACTACATAGTAAATATGCCCACCTACCTGGAAAAGGTAAAAGGAGTAGCAATATAGTGATAAGTAGCATTCTTGTAAATCAGTGATATGTCATTTTTTAAATGACCCTGGACATTTATGTGCCCAGAAGGCCCCCAAATTTGGCAGTGTTGGCATAATATGATTGTTACTTAGACAAAAGGAAGGGCAGTTTTAAATGTAACGTGTTTGCAATAAATCTGAAAAAGTTATTTTTCTAATTAACAAACCATTTTATATACGTATATAAGCCAACTTATTCTCTGAAAACTATTCAACCCTGAACGTTTGCCAGAATCAACATAGGCTTTCTTCAGCTCTGATTGACAACACAGTGAAGGATCTATAAAATTTTTGAGCTCAAATATTCAGTCCTCTGAACTGAAGTAATTCGAAAGTACCGTCACCCTTAATATTTCAGGATTCTTATGGATTCTTGCATTACATGTCTATATATGAAAAAGAACAGTTTGGCACAAGATGGCAAAACCAATGTAAAATCAACAGTACATTCTAATCAAGAGCAATCTAGGTTTTTTTAAAAAAAATGTGGATCAAAAACACCCAAATTTCAGTCTTTGGTTGAGCATCAGTCAAATGAATATTGATTTACATTTACTGTCAAAAACCATTCAGGTGTGATGAATTTTAGAGCCTTGAGTTTACCATGTCACACATTCAACTCTTCATCCTTCTTACACATACACATAAAGTTCTGCACATACACATAAACAAATGATCCACACAGAGACACTATGAAAAGTTTCTTGGAGAAAGGACGGGATGTAAACCAAATCAGGCAATCAAACAGCAACCCAGCCATCAGCTTTAACAGCCCTGCTCAGATTTCCAAACCTCTGTCCTGCTGCCTGTCTTCCTTCGTCTTTCTTTCTCAAGCCTTTTGTTTGTTTCGCCTTTTTTTCGTCCAACTTTAAAACTTTTTTCCCTCACCCCCCCCCCCCCCGCAAGTCAAGTGCTTCTTTAAGATGAACAAGCTACGACAGAGCAGAAAGCATCCCGCTCCGCTCCCTCCTTTTTTCCAAAATAACAGGAAAGAGCCTGCCCTGTGGAAGAAAATTAAAGGACAATGCCCAGGCTCCCGTGGCAAATGTCAGATCAGGGCACATTTATCTGGGAGGAGGGTCTCCCAAAGCCCGCCATGCGCATCTCATTTGATTGATGAGGGAAGGTTGCTGAGCATATTCCCTTTCTAGAAGAAAGATATTAGTTTTAGTTTTATTTACGCCCAAAGACCCATAAAAACAAAACCCATACGCTCACGCCCACCACCTCTTACGCCACGATTTCTAGCCCATATCGTCTCATAATCGATTAATCGGTCTTTTCTTTAAAGGTACACAAAGTTCGCTTAAAAGTAGCTGGAAAGCTACCTGAACTGTTCGGAGGAAAAGATGCTGCTGCACCGACGCACATATAAATTCCCCCTTAATCTCTTTTTTCTCCCAAGCGCAGCCTCTGCCCCCCCCCCCAAAAAAAACTGGACTTTCTGCAGCTGGAAGAAAGGAAGCAGGGGGGAACAACAACGCGTACCTTTCGCTGCGACGGTCAGTTCATTTCTCCACCGCTCCTCCACGGGAGGGGGCTTCCTGAAAAAGGGAGGGAAGGCTGAGGAGACTGAGCCCTCCTCCTCCTCGCTTTCTAGTGTTTTTCCCCCTGTCAATGGCCACGCCATTGGGCCACGGGGTACTGGATCCCCCCCCCCCGCTCCCCTTTGCTTAAGCCCCCGCCGGCTTTTATCCCAGCCAGTTAGCTTAGCGACGGCGCCGTCTGCTGAGACAGCCCTGAGGGCGCTCGACTCTCGAGCGGCGGGCGGGAAAAGCGGCGGTGGCGGCGGCTGCTCGCGCTACCTGGGCAGCTCCCTCACTCTCTCCTGACGGCAAGGAGAAAGCGAGGGAGAGATTTGCGTTTTGTGGCCCTTGCGCGATACCAAAGCAGAGAATCCGAAATGTGTGCCTTCCCCTCCCCTCCGGAGTCTGACGCGCACCTGCTGCTAACGCGTACGCTAAGGTGTGCAAGTTTCTCCTATGGAAAAGGCAATCGTTGAAGTCTTATGCTCAGCTTGAGTTAGTTTCCTGAGTTTATAATGAAAAGAAGCAGTGTTCATCCCTCATATGGCCATCTAATAATCTTCAGATATGATATACAAATGAAGTATGTGTGTCTCTCAAAGCGAAAAGTTTGTTAAGAGGGGAAACCGCCAAGCTGGAGCCCTGGTAGTTAGCTTACTGTCTGCATCTATCCATCCATCCATCCATCTATCTATCCCTCCCTCCATCTATCTATCTCTACCTACTATATCTACTGTATCTGTCTACTATATTTATCTACTCTATCTATGTACTCTATCTTATCTATCATTATCTATATCTATCTTATCTATCTTATCTATTATCTATCTATCTATCTATCTAAACTATCTCTCTACTGTATCTAATCTATCTCTATCTTACCTAACATCTATCTATCATTATATCTATCCATCCATCCATCTATCTATCATCTATATCTATCTATCTATCTATCTATCTATCTATCTATCTATCTATCTATCTATCTCCTCATCTATCTCCTGGCTTTGTTACTTTTACAAATAACTCAAGGTAGTGAACAAATCCGGCACACCTTCCTCCTCCTATTTTCCCTACAACAGCAACCTTTTGAGGTGGGTTGGGCTGAGAAACAGTGACTGGCTCAGTCACCCAACTGGCTTTCATATACAAAAATACTCAAGTGTCACTCTAGTATCCAATATCATCATATTCAGTTATAGCAATCCCACTATCAAGCCTCTTTCTTGGGGAATGTATGGTTTTGATTTTAGAATTTCTTTCTCCCCCTGAGCCTCTTGCACCAAGCCTTCCTCTTTGTAGTAAATAGCCCTCACATGTCAGAAAAGATGGTCTAGGTCCTTTCAGGCTATCCAGCAGTACTTTCTCACCCAGTAGGTGAGAAAGTCAGTTTCTATGACCAGCCTTTGTATAGCGTAACCCTGTAGAAGCTGTATTGAAAGATAACCTTGCAACAGCTCAGTAGAAACTAATACTAAAAGTATGTAGCTCTTCTCAAGATAATGATGTACCTTGAACACAACTACTCATTGTCTTAAACTAATTTAGTCTTGGGGGGGGGAATAATGTACAAATATTATTGCAAACTGTATTTAGTCTTTATGAAAAAGAAATCTTGGCTTGCCAATTACCACAGTTTCACCAAATTTAACTGCTTTAACAATTGTATCAACCTGAGAACTCTTGTAGCCAGATGTTAGCTTAAGGAGATGGATAAATAAGTTGAAATATGTTTGCATATGGAACAAAATTACAAATCAAACATTGAAGGTTGTGTCCCCAAATCAGATAGTTAGATACCAATCCTCACTATTTCCTTTTCTCCTGGCCCTCCCCACTTTTCCTTTTATCCTAAAAATAAGACCTAAGATAAACCATGCCCCACTAACCAATTTTAAAGGAGAATTATTTTAAACATCTTCCCATTTCGGCCCACAATAGATATAGCTTAACATTATTTATCAATCAAGCCAGACTTCCAAATTGAATCAACAGTTTAGCTCTGATATTTTAAAATATATTTGATGATACTGAAGGATGTTTTATAATATTGATTCAGGTAAGTTTGAATAAAATATCATATATTTATTTTACTTAACTTTAGTAACTGAATTCCTAAAATCAGGGGTAGCTTTCTTTTGGCTTTCTTGGGTCTTGAAAAAAACTGAGCTACTACAATAAATAGTACAGAGGTGCTCACTTCTAAATATTTTTTGAAACATACAGAGTCCTATTATACAGGTATTCTTTCGGGGCAAATGATGCAAACACTATGACCTACTAGCTCCAAGGCTGATTTGGGTTACAATTTTATAATTAAATGTTATTTTATGTTGGTTAAAATAAAGATACCATTTTTCCTAGATCCTGATACAAGTATGTGATTATTTTATCACATGCATATTATCATTTTGGCATCTTGATAATTTGCTGTGGATGCCACTGCCTGGTTGTTAACTTTCCTTAGTTTTCTGGGGCTTAGATTGCTGTATAAGCAATAGCATTTATTTTGAATCAATGTACTATGCAAAATCAAATTCAATCCTGAGAGGATTACATACTGAAGAAGACTATGATCTGTTCTATGACATTCTAGAGTCACAAGGCATGGAAACAAGATCTTAGCTTATAGCAGGGGTGTCAAACTGACGGCCTGAGGACCAGATATGTCATGCGCAGGCCACACTCACCCCAGTTCCACTGGGAAAAACATCATCAAAACATGACAGCAAAGTGACACAGTGAGTTTGACACCCATAGCTTACAGAAAAACAGATTTTACCAATAATAATATCAGGACAATAATGAAAGTATCAATGGAGGTAATGGGCTCCCCATCACTAGAAGTTTTTCCAACAACACAAGAAAGTCGTATACTGCACACAGCAAGGAGTTGCAGTCCAAAATGATTGAAGAAAGGGCATATTGTGCCTCTGAATCACTTTGTTTTATTCTGGCAACTTCCTGGACTAGTCCCTGAAGTTTCCTCTGATATTTTTCAGAAGTGGTTTAACATTGTTTTTTTCCTAGGACTGAGAGAAAGCGAATGGGCCAAGGTTACCCAGCAGACTTCATACCTAAGATGGGACCAGAACTCAAGGTCTCTCAGTTTTTACCCTGATGCCTTAATCACTAGGTCTTGTATCGTGACTTGACAAATGCGTGCACGACAAAAGCGCGCAGACAAAACCGCGCCAACAAAACCGCAGTGCTAAAACCGCGACATCATCAACACGCCGACAACAGCGCACCAACAACAGCACGCTGACAGAAGCACGATTTAAGTTAAAGTAAGGATTAGGGTCAGGCTCAGGTTTAGGGTTAGGGTTAGGGCTAGGTTTAGGGTTAGGTTTAGGGTTAGGGTTAGAGCGCGCTTCTGTCGGTGCACTGTTGTCGGCGTGCTTCAGCGCTCATTCGTCGGCGCGGTTTAGAACTCGCGGTTTTGTCACCACGGTTTCGTCGGGCGCGCTTTTGTCGGTCGCCCTTTTGTCGGTGAACCGTCTTGTATATCTTGTGAATGCATGCATGCTGTTTCTTTCTCTACTCCCAAAAGTTCTCAATCCCCAACAAAATGGACTGATTTAAATCCATAGCATTTGTTAAGAATTAAATTGTACTTTATTCAAGTATTTTTATTTATAACTTTACAATGTGCAGTATTCAAAAATACTATAGTGTAATGGAAAATATTAAAATATTGCTTCTCTCAAATCATATGTCATTGTGGGATGATTCAGTATTTTCCCTGCATTATTTAGGGAATATCTAATTTTTGTAATATAGATAAAATAAATATAAATTATGCAGTAATTTATATAAAATTGTAATGCATCTTGTAGCATCACACTAGGTAAACAATTTGTTTTATTTACCCTGCTGTTTGATTGTAAATGCAATTAATATATAAACAATTTGTTTAAAATGAGTACTTTGTATAACAAGGTAATTTGAACAATTTACAGTTTACCACTTTTCTTCAAATGAATTGTAGTGGTACATTATTCTTATCATTAGTCTGATACTCCATGAGCCTCATGAAGATATAAACCAGCCTTCTCATTCCTGACATCCACCAAATATACTGAAAGTACAAAATTTCTAGTTAACATGACCACAGTTCAGATGGTTGTAGGGTGAGCATTTATTAACATAGACTATACTACCAATATCAGAGACTCTATTTCACCACTTTAATACAACTGACATGTCATTAAAATGTAATGGCATGTTCAATAAATGATAAGTGAGCTAACTAATCAACTTAGTTATCACTTCAAAATTTGTCAACTCTAGCATATTTATCTATATCTATCTATCTAATATATTCAACTGTGGAAACCTAAGCCCAATTCGTAGATTACTAACTAATAATTCAAATATAGGAGTCAACTCTGCTTCTTTTCTTGGAACAGGTAATGAGTTGGATTCATAGCAGACTTCCATTGATAATATTCTTGCCCAGAGAATTGAGGGTTATAGAATTTTAACTGATTTTGATTTTTCTGAAGGTCTTACCTGCTTATCTCTCATTGATACAAATAACTCTTATCTGATCGCAATAGGTTTTAAGATGTATCTCCTGGATCAGAAAAGTTAAATAAATAGGGAGCAATTGCTGGGTTATTCATCCACCAGCACGTTCAATATTGATAAGCAGATGTTACTAGAGTAATATGAGAAGGGAAGTGCTTCTTATAACACTGTGCTCCATGGAGATGAAATAAATGAAGTAAAATGAAACTGATGACATTATTACTAACTTTAATAATAAAAGAGATATGCTGATTAGATAAATTTGTAGTTAAATACTGGATTATTTGAGAATCAAATTCAGCATACATATATATATATATATATATATACATTATTTTATTAGTAAAAATATTAAACATTTTTCCTTCTCTCTTTTTGTTTATTCTCTTGCACAATGAATGTCTACATCTTTGTCTAGAGTTCCACATTTGTGCCCAGAAACTCATGTAATTTTAGGCCAAATACATGCCTTGGATACTGCTGTAGCCAGGAACAGATCACATGCAATGCAAATATCTATTAATGTATTTATAGCATACGGAGAATTTCCTGGAAAAACAAGGCAATGCAGAATAATTTATAGCATAATTTATATGCACATGATAGTGTTTATTTGCATATATAAGTAAGAACTTAAATGCATACTGCTTTCTTACCAAAGGCAATATGGAAAGTGATTATGAATTGAAGATGTTCGTATAGGTCCATAATCACTTAGAGCCATTCATATAACAACTTTCATCGATTGGTTATATGCCATCATGTCAGTATCAACATTAATGACCCCATATGGAGACAAACTCAGGACAATCTGTCCCCAACTTGGCCTCTCAGGTTGTTCAACAGTGCACCCATTCTGCTGTAATCAAGTCTGTCCAGCTTGCTGTTTTAAGAATTATGGATTTCCTAAAGGAGCTTCTAAAATAAGTCTTCACATAATGTGTCCAAAACATAATAGTTTGAGCCAGGCCATTTGTGTTTCAAGCCTCAAATTGACCTTTTCAGTCATTAATTTGTTTGTTATCTTACTTATCTTTGAAACCTTCTCCAATACCAAAATTTAAAAGTACCAATACTCCTTCTACACTTCTTCAAACTTTCACTTTGTTTGAATGCTACAGGGCAAAACTGCACAATTCTGATCTTTTGTAGATAAATGCAAAGCAACCTTGTAGAAGATATTCAGGAATACTTAAGGCAGAAAATAACGTGACCCGTCAAAAGCGCGAACGTCATAAGCGCGCCGACAACACCGCGGCGCTAAAACCGCGATTTCAAAAGCACGCTGACAACAGCGCACCGACAACAGTGCGCCGACAGAAACGTGATTTCATTTAAGGTAAGATTTACAGTTAGGTTTAGGGTTAGGTTGAGGGTTAGGTTGAGGGTTAGGTTGAGGGTTAGGTTGAGGGTTACATTACAGCGCGCTTCTGTCGGCGCGCTTTTGTCGGCGCGCTTTAGGGCTAATTAGTCGCTCATTTGTCACGCGGTTTTGTCAACGCGCTTTAGACACCGCGGTTTAGTCAGGCGCGCTTTTGTTGTGCACGCATTTGTGGTGGAACCGAAAATAAGAAGAAAATATTCAAATTAATCCACCTTTGAATCTATTTGGCATAAGAGGGGATGGATGAAGCGAGCTTTCAAGTTTCTTTTGTTATGCTCAACAACAATAATGTAGCATTCATGTAATCCTAGCATGGGTTAAAGGACTAGTGTCTGTGTAGGTATAGACCAGAGGTGGGTTCCTACCAGTTCACACCTATTCGATAGAACCGGTTCATCAAATCTACCGAACCGGTTAGAAGAGGTTCCACCAGTGGACCCGGAAAGCAGGCCACACCTACAGAAGAGGTTCCAAAAATTTTTGAAACCCACCACTGCCACACACACACACATACACACACACACACACACAAACACAGACTGACACAGAGAGAGAGAGAAAGAGAAAGAAAGAAAGGAAGAAAAAAGAAAGAAAGAAAGAAAGAAAGAAAGAAAGAAAGAAAGAAAGAAAGCAAGAAAGAAAAAGAAAGAAAGGAAAGAAAGAAAGAAAGAGGGAGAGAGAGAGATGAAAGAAAAAAATAAAAAAGGGACAGAGAGACAAAAGGAAGGAAAGAGAGAGAGAGAGAAGGAGAGAAAGAAAGAAAACACATGGCCGTCAAGCCACTCTCACCAGGTCACATGGCCGGCAAGCCAATCCCACAAAGGAGACCACACCCACAGAGTAGGTTCCAAAAAAATTTGAAACCCACCACTGGTGTAGACATAGCATCTGAATAACTTTACCAAGATCAAATTCTAGTCTGAAGCTTATTTCTTCAAAGCTGGTTGATAATCAAGCCTAAACATCAGAAGTTATCCAACACTTCAATATCTTCACTGTTAATTTGTAGACAAGTTGCTGTACCTGTTGCCATTGCCTTGGTGTTTTTTATTTTAATCTTAATCAGAAGTTTTCACTGTGCTCCTTGACTTCCATTACCAGATTTTCCAGATCATCTGCATTTTCAGCAATTAGTGTCATCACATAGCACAGGTTATTGATGTTTCTTCCCTCAAATTTAAAACTATATTGATCTTCTCCCAATAGAGCTTTTCTCCCTATACAGAGTAAATAAATAAGGAAAGAATGTTCAGTATATTTTTTTCATTTCATCAATTAATGATTCAATTAAATAGCTACCATATTTTTTGAATATAAGACGCTCCAAACTATAAGGCACACCTAGCTTTTGGGGAGGAAAACAAGAAAAAAAGTCTGCCTCTGCCTTCCAGCATCCATCAAGTATTCATCTGGCCTGTTCGCCAAGACCCAATTACCACCGCCACCCATTTCCCATGGCCCATTTGCCGCTGCTGCCCCTTTACCATGACCCATTCACCACAGGCCAATCTCAACCGCCGCCCTGGCCCATTCTAGAACAGCTGATTGGTGCTGCACCAGCCCCCACCACATTATTCGTTGTATAAGGCGCACAGACATTTCTGTGCACCTTATACAGCATGGGGGGGAGTGCATCTTATACTCTGAAAAATATGGTATATAGCAAACATACATACCACTAAAAGCAAGAACAATAAAAATATGGTAAGGCTTCACAGTAAAGTACACCAAGAATTGGGAACTGAGACACATCATAAGAGTCTTCCGGGAATCTTAGAAGAATGAGTGCCATATATTTCTATGGGAGATTATGGTTTCAGAGCGTATGGGTAACAACAAAGAAGGCATGTTTCCTGAGTCTCACAGTATGACAACTCAGGACAGTATGACAACTCAGGATCCCTGGACTAAATGTACTCTTCCCAAATGTAACTGTTAAGAGGAATGACTAGAAAGAGGTGATTCTTCAAATAGACAGACTCTATGCCATAAAGGGCTTTATAAATAACAACCAGTATCCAGATTTGCATTCACAAGGTTACTGGCAGCCAATGCAGCTTGTGAAGAAACGGTAACACATGGACATAAAGAACAGCTTGTTTCTGCTCATACAATTCTGAACTGATTAACTTCTTAATAGTTTTTTGAAGATAGCCCTATCTAGACTGCATTGCAGTAGTCCAGTTGTGAGGTAACCAGGGTATGAAAGACAATCTTAGGTAACAAAAGGTGCACAAGATCAATGAGAATAAAATTATCTGTGAAGATGAACTTATGCAAGGGCCCTCCAGGCCACAGCTGCCACCTAGTCATCAAGGAGTAGCTGTAAGAGGGATCCACCAGTTGTGCATGAGTCTCAAATAGAAAAATGTAACCAGAAGCTGTTCTAAATAGCACATATCTTCTAAGAAAGGTTATATCCCAACTGCACAGAATTTAAGCATACTCCTTCCATCTCTCATCTTCTTTGAATCTATCTGTCCATTGGCAGGTTTTACAATACCAACTTGAAGTTAGAACCAATTTTTGAAAGACTTCCCTTATTTTTCCATATCTGTTTCCTTCTTCAATGTCTTTACAGATGTTATTCTTGCACTGTCCCTTGTACCTTTTAACAGAAGTTTGGAATTCTTTGTTAAGAGTTTTCCTGATCTCTGTATTTTTTGTTTGGCTTTCCTTATTTTCTTGGTGATTTCCAACATCTATTCTGACCCCCAGTTTCCAACTACATCTTGCTTACATGTTCTATCAGTTGCATTTAGTTGATTTAGCTATAAATTTCATCAACCCCTCTTTCCTGCATCAGTGATTAAGTGACTGAGTGTAAACTAGGATAATCATATTGAACAGTGGTCCCTGAAGTCTACTTGATATTATTTTGTCATTATTTTTATTGTATCCAAGCAGTCTATCTCCTTCCTAAAAAGCAAAACTGTTTCTTCTTTGTTTTTATGGCCTTAGTAAACAATATTATCTTCTGACTGAAAATATCCAGTTCCTCTCCCTTTCAATTTGCTGGTGCCTAAGATGTCAATGTGTACAGATGTCAATTCATTACATCTTTCACTGTGTTCAGTTTTCTCAAGTTCTTACTTCTTATGTTTCATGTTTCCACTGTAATTCTGTCACTAAAGTTTTTATCTGCTCCATCTTCCTATATCACTACTGCTTAATATAGATGCCTGCTTGGTTTTATCTGGACAGCTAAGATTACCATCACACTGAGCGGAGGTGGCGCAGTGGTTAGTGTGCAGTACTGCAGGCCACTTCAGCTGACTGTTATCTGCAGTTCAGCAGTTCTAATCTCACCGGCTCAAGGTTGACTCAGCCTTCCATCCTTCCGAGGTGGGTGAAATGAGGACCCAAACTGTGGGGGCGATATGCTGACTCTGTAAACCGCTTAGAGAGGGCTGAAAGCCCTATGAAGCGGTATATAAGTCTAACTGCTATTGCTATACTGGGGTTATATAATACTGGCATAACATGGCATATATACATTGGCATCCTGACATTCTTTACTCATCACCCCAACACACATCTTGAAACAGCTCCTATCACTATTATGATGAGGGAGCATGTCAGGCCTTCTGGAAATAAAATTTATAATAATAAAAAGTAAACTTAGTTCCTGTGAATTATATTTGTGTTAATGAATGCTAGATTGTGCTTTAAAATGGACAAGATAAATTACCAAATGTATTCAGGATTTATATAAACTCTGAAAAACAAATGCTGAATAATTTTTTGTCACTTTTCCTGTTACCTTTACCAAGACTTCAAAGCAGGCATTGGATATAGTTAGATGCTCTCCTAATGATAGGTGCAATGCTCTGAGTAGGTTTAAATTAAGTCACACACCAAGTTAATTAAGGAGTGTACTCTAATTTCCTTTTGTAGTAACATATTCACGGAAGGCTTCCATGCCACACTTGGAAGGAGTTTTAATGTGTTTGGCAAAAAAGATGGAGATCTGAAAATGTTATCTATAAATTGAATGCTAATTTTCATTAATAAATTTCTAGATCTATCAATTCTGATTGTTCTAATTCTTTGCTTTGTGTGGAGAAATTGAACATGACAGGAAGCAGTCCAGAAGTTATTATTTGTTTCCTTCAAAATATGATCAGGGGTGTTGGTGCCTGATGTTAAATTGCATTTACTTTTCATCTCCATTTATATCCACAAATAAAAAGATACACACAAGCAGCAACTTAAACCTTTAGTATGTTTTAGTCCTTACACAACTTCTTCAATTACTGAAATCTCTCAGTGGGTTACAATGAAAAATAAAAGTAGTGTTCTGTATCCCTCAGGAGAAGGAAATTATTACTATAACACATAACTTCTTGCCATCTAGAGGAAGTGAGAATGGACAAATGTTATTTTGATAGCTTTTGGGTATATTGAATTTTAAATAAAAAAAACCAATACTTAATAATGTTTCAATTTTATACATTATTTTAAACAAGTATTGTATTGCAGGATAAGCCTATTCATAGTTGCATATGAACAATCAACAAAACTTTATTTTCTGAATGTTCAAGACGTTAATGAATGCAAAAGTACAATATGGCATTTTAAAAAATAACTTTAAGAGCTGAAGCTTCTTCAATTTAGCATTGGCTCCAAGAAATCACAAAATTTGTGACTGAATGATTTGTGGTGATACTAATATAAGGCTATGAAGAAGACTTCAACAAACAATACGCATGTCAACGTCCTGAAAATAAATATGTTTATTAACAAAATAAAGTCCTATAATGCTTTCTAGATTTATGTCCCCAAAAGATAGGAGAAACATAAAATATCTCTGCTTTGCTTAAGATCTATTAAAATGAATTAGGAAGGAACAAATTAGGATAACTCCTGGGTGGAAAAAGCATCTTCTGATAATTTTTAGAATTTTGTTAAAACCAAAAGACCAATAACAATTATGAAAAATTATATATTACACATTATTTAATTTATGACAGGAAACGGGGACCCTTCACAAAAAATTGTAACCTTATTATTTATTTATTAAATTTATATCCCCCCCCAATCTAATTATTCAAAGTGATTCTGGGCAGATATCAGCTTGAAATGGTTTAAAGAATTACTACAAATATCATGTTTGAGATTCAACTAGTTATATTTTAATGTATTGAAATACTATCAGCATACTCTATTTTGTGAAGAGATTCTTTGGGCAGAAAAAAAAACTGTCAACCTCAATAAAACCAAAATATGACCAGATTGTCTAAGCAAGTATAGTTTTTGTTAAATCGGGTGAATGAAAGCACACTCAGGCTTCAGAGTAACAAACAGCTCTTTATTAGCACAATTCCACTATGTACAATCCAGCAAAGGTTCAGTCTGACAGCAGTCCTTTTATAGGGAACTGTCAGACCCTTTGACCAATCAGATTGAATCTCTGTTCCCACTGGAATAGAGGACCTTGGTGTAAACCATTACCAATGTTTCTGGTATCTAACACCCCTCCCCTCTTAGATGGGTTCAACCGACTTGTGACATAATCACACAGGTAGGCGGGCTTTCTGGTGGCTCGTCCAGACCTTCGCAGTTAATTGGTGGGTGTTCTTCAGTCAGGTCAGATGGACCTGTTGTCTCCACGGCTTTGCCTGGTGGAAGCTCCTGGAACTTCTCACAGGCGGCGGCTGGAGTTTCTGGAGCTGGTTCGCTTGGAACTCGCTGCGGGTCTGCAACAATTACAGATAAGTGCCCCAGTACCTTCGGGATTGAGTTATCTGTGGAAGGAGTGAATTCATGCTCCTTTTGTGTAGGGCTTTGGCTAACTCGTGCAGGAGTTACCTCTGGTTGCCTAAAACTGGAGTTGGAGTTGCGGCCACAGAGTTGGTCAATGTGCCGTGTTCAATTTCGACCGTCCTCGAGCTCTAATAGTTAAGAGCGAGGCCCGATGATGCCTATTACTGTGGCAGGAATCCAAAGAGTTCCCCCAGCGTAGTTGTGGGCGTAAACTTGATCCCCTATGCTAAAGTTTCTTGTTTTGCTGATCAAATCTGGGGGCGACATGGCAGAAGAGTTTGGGTGTAGCCAGTCTAAGTGGGACCTTAGCTGGCAACCCATTAGAAGCTCTGAAGGGCTTCTACCAGTGGTAGCACTTGGCGTGATGTGCTGTATGAGGAGGAGTTGATCAACCCGTGTTTGCCAATTTCCTGGGCCCATCCTGGATAGGGCTTCTTTTGCAGATCTCACCATTCTCTCTCCCTGACCATTGGAAGCTGGATGGAATGTAGCGACCAGGGCATGTCTGATTCCCTATGCTGCTAAATAGGTCTCGAATTGCATGGCTGTAAATTGGGACCCATTGTCAGAGACCAAAACATTGGGCAGGCCGTGAGTGGAGAAAAGTCTCTGTAGTGCCTTGATTACCGCTTCTGCCATGGTAGAGGTCATGAGGACTACTTCTAGCCATTTTGAGTAGGCATCCACAACTACCATAAAGGTCTGGCCATGAACAGGGCCAGCAAAATCTATCTGCACCCTAGACCATGGTGCTTGAGGTCGCTCCCACTCCTTAGCTGGCACCTCCGGAGTAGCTGGTCTGGACTCCTGGCATGGTGTGCAGGTATCCACCCATTCTTCTATCTCCCTGTCCATGTTAGGCCACCACACATTACTCCTGGCCAAAGATTTCATCCTGACAATTCCAGGATGCCCTACGTGCAAGGCCTCTAATACTGCAATGCGCAGTTTGGGTGGAACAACGACCCGGTCTGCCCCCCCCCCCAGTAAACAATCATTTATTACTGACAGTTCATCACGTTTGCAGTAAAATATTTTAAATTCAGACCCCACATGCCCCTCCACACACAGTTCAAAACCTATCGGAATGTAGAGTCTTTTGCTGAGTGGCGGGCGACATCACAAGATGAGACAGGACCAGCCTCAAGACAGTCAATGAGAAGGACTGGCATCTTGAGGGTAGGGTCTGCAAGCAGTTCAGGCAGTGGGCATTGACTCAAGGGGTCAGCATGCCCCAAGGTAGAACCAAGTCGGTGGACGAGGCGATAACTGTAGACCGTGAGGAAAATTGTCCATCTGTTCATTCACGATGGCAAAGAAGCAGGATAGGCTGGTCCCAGCCAGCAATCCCAGCAATAGTTTGTGGTCCATGATAAGTTCAAAATCACGGCCGTAGATGTACTCGTGGAACCATTTCATGCTGGCGACTGCAGCCAGAGCCTCATGGTCCAGTTGGCTATAGTTCCGCTCGGCAGCAGACAATGTTCATGAGTAGTAGGTGATGGGCACCTCAGTTTCATTGGGCATGCAGTGGTTGAGGATGGCTGCAACGCCAAACGGGGAAGCGTCACACGTTAGGACAAGTGGCAAGGTCTGGCTATATTGGACCAAAAACGTGTCCGCTGACAGCAGTTTCTTCACCACGGCAAATGTCGCTGCTTCAGCTCTGACCCAGGACCACTTGCATGTTTGCTGAGAAGCCAATGCAAAGGCTCAACAACCTGGCTTTCTGCTTGAGAAAAACACTGTAGAAGTTAAGGAGCCTGAGGAACGCCTGCAGTTCGGTCTGATTGCAAGGTGTAGGGGCATCCTGGATTGCCTTAACTTTTTGTTGGTCGGGTGAATCCCAGAGCCATTGATGAGGTACCCTAGGAATTCAACCCTTGGCACGTTAATTTGGCATTTTTCTTTTTTGAGGCGGAGGCCTTTGTCTCTGATTCTGGTCAGAACAGTTCCCAATCTTTTAAATAAGTATGCCTTATTTGCAGCCGATACCATCATAATAGGGGACAACTCCTGGAATCCCCTGCAAAAGCCGTTCCATGATGCTTTGGAACAGTCCAGGGGTGATACTAACTCCAAATTGAAGGCGGGTGCATTTGAATGCACCCCTGTGCGTCACGATGGTTTGGCCCTCTGCCGTGGCACCATCTACAGGCAACTGCTGGTATGCCTGTGCCACATCTAATTTTTCAAAAACTTTTCTGAGGCCTAATGAGTGCAGTAAATGCTGTACAATGGGTACAGGATAAGTGCTTTGTTGCAAAGCTTTGTTTATTGTGCACTTGTAATCTGCGCAGATGTGGACAGACCCCTCAGGCTTGACAGATGTCATTATAGGAGTCTCCCAGCATGCGTGATCTACCGGCTCTAGGATTCCCTGGCCAATCAATTTGTCTAGTTCCAAATCAATTTTAGGGCGGAGAGCAAAAGGTACTCTCCTGTGTTTTAGGAGATGGGGGCTATATTGGGGTCCAAATTAAAAAAATATTGGAGTCCCCTCATACTTACCTAGACTGGTGCCAAAGACGTCCTCGAAATCCTTAAGGAATTCCTCAGTGCTTTCGTCTCGTATGGCATTGATTCTGGTCACTTCTAGGCCCAGGGCTTCGAACCAGTTAAACCCCAGAAGGCTCTGCAGGTCTCGGTTGACTACCATCACTGGTAGCTGGCTGCAGAAGGTCTTGAACCTCACCCGGAAGGTCCCCTGGCCCACGATGGGGACTCGGTTCCCCTGGTAATCATGAAGGCGGATGTCTGGAACCTGCAGCTGATGCTTTTTAAGGCTAGGATTAGCCTGTTTGAGCGCTTGCCCAATACATTATGGTCAAGGATGACCCTGTGTCAATCTCCATATTGCAGGGAGAGTCCTCAATGAGGACTGTGACTTTCAACTTTTTTGGCCGCTTTGTGTGGACTTGGCCCTTGGAGGTGTGGTAGGTGACTCTAGTGTCGCCTTCTGTTCACCATGGTGGTAGCTGCCAACCCCTTGGTTGGGCCTCTGCTGGAAGTTAAGTATGCTTCTGGATTTCCAGGTTGTAGCGGGGCGATCTCTTCTGCAGACCTTGGTGATGTGCCCCTTACGCTATGACCTTTCTGAGCGCTGCAACGTATTCATTGATGAATTCCTCTTCTTTTTGGTTACGGATGTTGAATTCGTGCCTCAGGACATATTTAGACAGTCTGGAGCGTAGTGTGTCCTAAGTGTCTGTTGTAAAACTGACTAAGTGACCGATTGGAGTGGCGTTGGCTCGGACAAATCGTTTGCCATCTCGAACACCTCTGGTCCAGGAACAGGAACATATTCTTTTTCCAGTCTTCAGAAAGGCCCATGAGGTCGTTGGCTTCGAGGAAGCAATCGAGCCTTATCATGTAGGATTCCCAGTGCTCGGTGGCTGGGTTGTACGGAGTCAGTGGGGTGTGCATTGTCATCTTGTGTTCCTGAGCACATTTGAATTTGCCGCTCAAAGATGGCTGCTCGATGCCGCGCCATGCTCCGGGCTGGATTTACTTGGTGGATTGTCATGCTCTTTTTGTCTGCCTAGTTGCCTTCTGATCCCATTCTCGTCGCCAGTGTTAAATCGGGTGAATGAAGGCACACTCAGGCTTCAGAGTAACAAACAGCTCTTTATTAGCACAAGTCCACTATGTACAATCCAGCAAAGGTTCAGTCTGACAGCAGTCCTTTTATAGGGAACTGTCAGACCCTTCGACCAGTCAGATTGAATCTCTGCTCCCGCCGGAACAGAGCACCTTGGTGTAAACCATTACCAGTGTTTCTAGTATCTAACAGTTTTTTCCACAGTTTATAAACTTCTTCCTTTCTCCTTTTGTTAGTTGTTTATCTGTTGGTACACAATATGTTTAAACGTGTATTTTACTTTACCCTTGTTTGAAATTGTTTAAAGTAATATAACATTATTCACTCAGAAATATATTTAAGGGATTTCATTTCAGAAGGAATTACCACTTTTAAAGTTTAATATTTAAAAATGTGGTAAGCTTTTTTTAAATAAATTCTTTCATTTATTTTTTAGCAGTCCCATAGCCGAACTACTCAACATTACAATTTTAGCTAACATGTTCCTAGAATATTTGGCTTCTTGTGAAAATTGGGATTCTTTAATGAGAGCACTTTAAATTATATAATTAGCAAGCAACAGCAGCTTTTTATAATAAGGTACACTCCAGATGTGGGCATCATTCTAGGAATTGCAGTCCAAACACGTCCAATGGTTTTCACATTTGAGGAAGGCTGCTTTAAACAAAACTATGGTAACATAAATTCAAATATTGTTTGTTACAGGGTAGGACATTTACCAACCCCAAAAGAACAAGCACTGGATGGAAGACTAGTAACTTATCTTTGCCAATTTAATACCATCCCTTTTTATCTTTGTCATTCACATTCTGTTGTTATCCAGAGCAGAACTACAAAAACAAACATTCCCTTAAGTATGCTTCATAGTTAAACTCAAAACAATGAGTTTAACTATGAAGCATACAAAAATCTTAATTTGTCTAATGAAGAGATCAGTGAAAGTTGACAAGCAAATGAAAGAGCTTTGAAAGGGTTTGGCAACTGATTGATCATGTTTATTTAAAAAATATCCATTTCATAGTATAGTGGACATTCTATACTGTCACTACTCCCTGAAAACGCATTCACTATTCCCTGAAAACTTTAAAAAAAACTGCTGTGCATTCACTGATTTTCCCTCTTTCTTTTAATCAACGTAATTTGTTTATCTGATGGAAATTATTTCTGGTGTATCAAACCTGAATTTTTCCCATAGAAAATTTCATTGGCATTTGGCAAGAGAAGGGAATAAGTCTATGGGTTTCATATATGACTGGGGTCCATCTTTTTGTCCAAATACAATTACTAGGCAATTTGCTCTTGCACTTCTTTTAACAAAGAAGAACTGCAGATGGAAACTGGCATTCAGATCCTATGAGGAAAAAAATGTTTTTATGAACCCCCTGATGCACATATTCTACTTTTGACCCATGAAAATGATATTTCATCAACAGTCAACAGACAGAGAGAGTTGATGGAAAACACTGAGTAGAACAACTTACGATTTAAGCCTTTTCGACACTATGGAACAACCTCCCCGTGGAGATCCGTACCCTCACCACCGTCCAGGCCTTCCGCACAGCCCTCAAGAACTGGCTATCCCGTCAGGCCTGGGGATAGGATTACTCTCACCCCGCCCGAATGTTGAGTGAATGGTGTGTTTTTATGGTTAATTTCTTTTATTCACGTTTCTTTTTCTTTTTAAGTCTTGTCTTGCACTCCCTTCCCTCCATTGTTGTAAGCCGCCCTGAGTCCCCTCAGGGAAAAGGGCGGCATATAAATGTTTAATAAAATCCTAAAAAATCCTAAATCCTTTTGTCTCCTTCCTACCCATAAACTTACTTTTGGTGTACTGCAGTATCCAGGGGACATGCAGTCAGGGGAGGCAGGGGAGGCAGGGCCTCACCACTGTCATCATGAAAAGAAAAAATAATTAAAAGGAAAAAGGCTGAGGTAGTTGCTGCCAGAGTCACCGTGGATGACTCTGCTTAGTGCTTAAATGTTTAAAAAAGCCTCTAAAAAAGTGCCCTCTGCAGGAGGAGGCGAGAGAACCACGTGCCTCATTTAGTCTATCTTTATGATCACTTGAGCAGAGTTAAGCAAGGGTTAAAAGCTGAAAAATTCCTTATGTAGATGAGGCCAGGCAGGGAGTAGGTTGGGCGGGGGATGGGTGGGCTGGCTGGCTGAGAGGGGGGATCATGGCCGCTCAGATGGCCCCTCCACCGCCGCAAGCAGCTTGGGTGTCCCGGCTCCATCTGAACTGAAGAAAGCAGTGGATTGTTCATCGGATGAGGCGGGGGGCGAGGCAGCAAAGCGCGGCGGTGGCCTTTGATGAACAATCCTCCGCTTTCTTCAGCTCAGACAGAGCCGGGACACCCAAGCTGCTGGCGGTGTGGTGGGGGCCACCTGAGTGGCCATGATCCTCCCTCTCCAGCCAGCCATCCCATCCACCCCCTGCCCGCCCGATCTACTCCCCACGTCTCGCGTCTATGGCAGACATAGTGCCAGAGCGGCCAAAAGCCTCTTTCTTTGCTTTGCTGGGATGCAAGCAAAGTGTATATGAGAGGAGTACTGATAAATATAAATAAAGCACATAGATATAAACAAGGGGTAAAACGAACAGAATTGGAAGAGGAAATTAAGAGGAAAGAGCTGGAGTTAACATTGAATCCAGGCGATACAAAAGTCAAGGAAGCAATTGCCATATTAAAATCTCAATTTGATATGTTGATCTCTGACCAGGTAGCTACTAGTTTGTTATATGCAAAACACAATACTTTCTGCAACGCAAATAAACCTGGCAGATGGTTAGCTTATCAGATTAGGAAAAAAAGGAAATCTCGAAATTATATCTAAATTTACCTATAGAGGGAAGGAAGTGTTTCAACAGGATGAGATTCAAAAGGCATTTCGGGAATTTTTTACAGAGTTGTATAAGGGGGATAAAATTAATGGTTTAGATATAGACAAATATTTAGATAAAGAGAAAATACCCCTAGTTAAAGAAAAGCACAGGAAAAAACTGAATCAACTAATAACCTCGGGAGAAATCTTACAGGTAATTAAGCAATTAAAGTCAGGGAAGGTACCAGGTACGGATGGCTTGACAGCGGCTTACTATAAAAATTTACAGTTAGAAATGGTAGAACCTCTTAGAGAATTATTTAATAAGATTCAAACCGAAGGTAAGGTGCCTCCAACTTGGAAGACAACTTTTATATCTTTGATACCCAAAGAAGATCAAGATACTACTCAACCCAAAAACTATAGACCTATTTCATTACTTAATGTAGATTATAAAATTTTTACTAAAATATTAGCAAATAGGTTAATGCTGGTTATTCAACAATTGATACACGCTGACCAAACAGGTTTTATACAAGGGAGACAAATGAAAAGTAATGTTAGATTAGTTATTAATGCATTAGAATACTTGGGAAAGAACAATCAAATTCCAATTTGACTTATATGCAGAGTACATCATGAGAAAGGTGGGGCTAGATGAATCACAAATTGGAATTAAAATTGCCATGAGAAATATCAACAACCTCAGATATGCAGATGATACCACTCTAAGGGCAGAAAGTGAAGAGGAATTAAAGAGCCTCTTGATGTAGGTGAAGAAGGAGAGTCAAAAGTTGGCTTGAAACTCAACATTAAGAAAACTAAGATCATGGCATCCAGCCTTCTCAATTCCTGGCAAATAGATGGGGAAGCAATGGAGGTAGTGACAGATTTTATTTTCCTAGGCGCCAAGATCACCACAGGTGGGGACTACAGCAATGATGAAATTCATTTTTTTTACTACCGGTTCTGTGGGCATGACTTGGTGAGTGTTGCAAGGGAACGATACTACAAAATCTCCATTTCCACCGCACTCTTGGGCCAGTCATAGGTGGTATTTGCCAGTTCTCCGAACTACTCAAAATTTCTGCTACCCGTTCTACAGAACCTGTCAGAACCTGCTGGATTTCACTTCTGGACTACAGCCAAGAAATTAAAAGACGTTTGCTCCTGGGGAAGAAAGCTATGGCAAATCAAGACAACATACTAAAAAGCAGGGATATAACCCTGTCAACAAAAGTGTGTATAGTCACAGCTATGGTTTTTCCCAGTTGTAATGTATGGCTGTGAAAATTGGGCCATAAGGAAGGCTGAGCACCAAAGAATTGAGGCCTTTGAACTATGGTGCTGGAGAAGACGCCTGCGAGTCCCTTGGACTCCAAAGTGATCAAACCAGTCAGTCCTAGAGGAGATCAACTCCGACTACTCTTTAGAAGACCAGATCCTGAAGATGAAATTCAAATACTTTGGCCACCTAATGAAAAGGAAGGACTCACTGGAGAAGCACCTAATGCTGGGAAAGATTGAGGGCAAAAGAAGAAGGGGACGACAGAGAATGAGGTGGCTGGATGGAGTCACTGAAGCCGTTGGTGTGAGCTTAAATGGATTCCGTGGGATGGTAGAGGACAGGAAGGCCTGGAGGAACATTGTCCAAGGGGTCACAATGGATTGGACACGGTTTTACAACGGGCAACTACAATAAACTGTACAAAACAGTTCTTAAGGTTTTAAATCTGCATGATAAACATCATTGTCTTGGCTTAAGTATTTATTAGGCTTTTCTATAATCTGAATTTCTATTCTGTTGTTTTATTATTTTATAGAGTCTAATCATCTATGGCTAATTGGAAATCTTGCTCTCTCTTTATTCCTGTATGTATGCATGAGTTTCAAATACTAAGGCTGAAGTGTTCAAATCCCATTCCTTAGTACATTCATATAAATAAAATTATCAGATTACTTGCAGGTAGACTAGATCTGCAAACCAAAGCTTTTAACACTTAATGTCATCATAAATAATTTTAACCTAGTGTAACTGATTATGAAAAATACATACAAATCTATACCAATCATGCTTAAAAGTTTTATCTCAAAAGTAAGGTGTCCAAAAAGAATGTTAAAGCTCTTCACTCTGTTTCAGTTTTAAATCTTCAATTAGCACTTTTATTCCTTGGTCATATTTTTACACTTTTAGTGTTACCAGAAAGTACCAAGCCTGGTTTAGATATGACCATTATTTCAGAGCCAGGAGCACAATCACAATAGCTATATCTACTGATGTGTTAATAAGGGTTGGATGGAAAAGCAACAAGGAAAGTATAATCTGGCTGAGTAGATCAAAAATATCCACAGGACACAACTGAAATATAGAGACTCCAATAGTTTGATGTTTATTGAGCTAAGTTGTGGAACAAAGTTTATAAAAATGACCAAAACCAAGTCAGGACATTCGATATGCACAAATTCAGAATTCAATACCGATTCCAGCTGCTGAATGATCTAAACATTCTGTATCCCCTGCACTCCCCAAATATAGGCACCAGGAGACCATGAGTTCTAGTTCCGATTTGGGCACAAAGCCAACTGGATGATCTTGAGTCAGTCATTTTCTTCTAGTCCTAGGAAGAAGGCAATGGCAAACCACTTCTGAAAAACTTTATCAGGAAAACTGCAGGGACTTGTCCCAGTAGTCTCTGAGAATTGAACACAGTTGAAGACATGGGAAGAAAAAAAAGCTTTAGACAATTGTATACTAAATAATAAACAGCTGTACTTATTCCAGGTAATAAGTACAATCAGTTTTGTTCTGGCTTGCAATTCCTTCAAGTTACATTTCACTTTAGCAAATATTTTTCTTAGTAATTCTGTACATGGAGTAGATTGAAGAAGTGCCACAAATATCCCACTGAGGATACAATCAAGATGTACAGCCAGGTGAAATATTGAGGAAACTATCTTTCCTTCCAGAACAAGTGGGCGATAAATCAGTTTGAGTAATTCAAACACATCTGACATTGCAACCAGGCGAACTGGTTGTTAACGATTTGCGCAGTTCAGAGAATTGGCTAATCCAACCACTGGCTGGCCCTGCTCCTCCCAGGAATTCTAGTGAATGGACCGGTTGCACCGATCTGCTGGGAAGCTGGGAGGCAGCAAATGGACCAGCCATGCCCATCAGCTAGGAGGTTGGGAGGCAGTGAATGGACCAGAATCGCCAATCATCTGAGAGACTGGGACACTCTTTGTGACCTGTTTTTGGCCTCCTGCTAAATCCTGCAGCAACCACAATTCCCTCACTTTCCAGCTCCATTCTCTGGCATGAGACTACCAGTTAAAAAAAAAATCAATCAGACTTTCTAACTAACATATATTTTTCCTGAGAAGTTGGAAGGTCTCATTGCACTTTTTTTAAATTAGTAGTCACATGGTCTTCTTTTGTTGCCCTGCACGCAGGAGAATGGAGTTGGAAATCAAGTTGGTGAGGGAATTATGGTTGTTCTGGGATGGAGTAGAAGTGAGGATTTTGGATTAGCATTACTCTGGGATGGAGTGAGAATGAGGATTTTGCATTATCATTACTCTGAGGTGGAGTGTGAATGAGGATTTTGGTTATCATTACTCTGGGCTGGAGTGGGAAAGAGGATTTTGCATTTTTATTGCTCATAAGTAAGTAAGAACTAGTACAAAAGGAATGGAAAAATCCCTATTTGTAGATCAGCATTTTTCAATCTTGGCAAGTTTAAGTTGCTTAAGCAAGTTTCTGAAAACCATTTTTTCAGAGCCAATCAGTATGGTTAGTAATATATAAAGTTTTTGAGAATGCCTTTAAGATGGGTGAACTTCATACTGCCTGGGATTTTGAGAATTGTAATCCATGTACCTTAAAGTTGTTAAAGTTGAGAAACATGGGTCTACAATAGAGCTTAGGATTTTCCATTCCTGTATTATTTAGAGCAGTGTTTCTCAACCTTGGCAACTTGAAGATGTCCGGAGTTCAACTCCCAGAATTCCCCAGCCAGCATTCGCTGGCTTTGGAATTCTGAGAGTTGAAGTCCGGACATCTTCAAGTTGCCAAGGTTGAGAAACATTGATTTAGAGTATGCATCCTCCTAACCATCCTAGAGGCTATGAATCCATTGGCGATCCATTTTGCTCTACGAGTTCATAGAGACCTAACCCTACCCTATCTGGATTGTCCACAAATGGGATTTTCCCATGTATTTTTCCAGGAAATGTAGATGAGGCAGTGTTTATGTGCCTAACCATGCTGATGGGTTCCAAATCCAATGTCAATTTCCATTTTGCAGTATGAGTTAACTCAGACCTTGGACATCACGAATGTTTTCAAAGCTCCTGGGTACGGTTAGGCGAGTGCATTCTTTTTGAGCCTGCCTCATCTACATCAGTATTGTTTGGAGGGGGAACACTTTTTGAGCTGGCCTTATGTACATTTCCTTGCAAAATACATGCAAAAATCCCATTTGGGAAAATTCCACTTAGGTTTAGATTTAGCTCTCCATTAATTTGCAGGGCAAATTGGATTCAGAGCTGTCAGTATGGTTAAGAGGGTGCACACCTTTTGAGTTGGACTTATGTACATTTCCTTGCAAAATATATGGGAAAATCCCATTCGGGAAAATTCCACTTAGGGTTAGGGTCTACCATTAATTCACAGAGCAAAACAGACATCACCATTGGATTCTAAGCCTGTTTGTTAGGGTTAGGATGGTAAATATTTTTGATCCATTTCCTGGCAAAATACATGGGAAAATTCCACTCATGGAAAATCAAATTAGTGTTAGGGTTAGGTCTCAATGAATTCTGAGAGCAAAATGGACATCACAATTGCATTCGGATCCCCTGATTATGGTTTGGAGGGTGCACTCTTTTCAAGACTGCCTTATCTGAATTTCCTGGAAAAATACATGGCAAAATCCCATTCGTGGAAAACCACACTTTATTTTCGGGGTAGGTCTCCATGAATTCAGAAAGCAAAATGGACCTCATCATTGGATTAGGAGCCCATCAGTATGCTTAGGAGTATACAAACTTTTTGAGCCTGCCTTATCTACATTTCTTAGCAAAATACATGGGACAACCCCATTTGTGAAAAAATCCACAGGGTTATGTCTCCCTGAATTACGAGAGCAAAATGGACCTCGCCAATGAATTGAACTGAAGAAGCTCCTTGGATGAGAAATGAAACATTTTCAAGGAAAAAACAAAGATATTCCACTTGCTTTTTGGAAAAACTCCTTTTGGGCTTTTCTGTTTTGTCTTTATAAAATTTCCCCACCCTCGTAACCCTAACCCTAGCCCTAAGCCAAACTTCAATCCAAAAACTAACTCTAACCACAAACCTAACCCATACCCTAATCTTAAATTGATTTATGACACACAAATGGGATTTTTCTATACTTTTTACCAGGAAATGCAGATAAATTTGTATCAAAATGTTACTGATCTCCTAAGCATACCAATGCATTTAATATCTATTGGAGATGTCCATTTTAGTCTGAGGATTCATGGAGGCCTAAGCCTAATCCTAGCCCTAAACCTAACCTTATCCTGAATGCTAATCCTAACAGAAAGCTAACTTTAATCCTAACTTTAACCCTAACCCCAAACCCAAGCCCAAAACATAGACTAAGCCCAAGTGGATTTGCACTCTAATAAGATTTTTTCCCCATATATTTTACCAGGAAAACAAAATAAGGTGGAGTTGAAATGGAAGAGGTCTTCTAAGCATAAAGAATATTTCTATTCTTTCCATAAGATTTTTTTTGTTAGTGAATTTATAAGAGTCCTAACCAATCTTAAGAAGATTTCCATAATTATCCCAGGGATAATCCTAACCCTAACAATAAAGATGACCCTGACCTTGATCCTAACCCTAATACTAGCCCTACCCTTAACTTTAGGACCAGCCCTAGATCTCACTTTTAAGGTTCAATTTCCATGAATTCAGAATGTAAAATACATATCATCAATTAAACAGTTCATTCTGCTTTGGTGGCCTCTTTGTAAATTTGGAGAGGACAAAAACATATTATGGATTTATGTGTTTATGTGAGGCTTTTCAATTTGCAATCGAATTCTTTTTCCTTTGCTGGTGAAATTCATGGAAAAATCCTATTGGGGTAGAAATATACTTAGTTTTAGGGTTAAGCCTCCATGAATTCATAAAGGGCAGGGGTCTCCCCCACACCTGGTCTGCAGAATGTTACAGGTCCTCAGCCTGCTGGGAACTGGGCCATGCAAGGGGCTGGTGAACTTCATCTGGGCATGCCTGGACCAGTGGTGGGCTTGGCTGTCATGTGACTGGATTGGAGTGGCTTGGTGATCATGTGACCAGGTGGGAGTGGCTTGGCAGCCATGTGACTGGGTGGACATGGCCAACTTATAAAATGTGGTGGAACTCACTTAACAACGCTCTTGCTTAGCAACCAAAATGTTGGCTCAGAAACTCTGGCATTTGAAGCATGCAAGTCTTAAAGCTGTCAGGTTACAAGACCTTTGCACCCCTAACCCTTTAGAAAAAAAACCCAGGGGTGTTCAATCTTGACAGCTTTAAGGCTTGTGGACTTCAACTCCCACAATTCCTTTTCCAGTCATGTTGGCTGAGGAACTCTGGCATTTGAAGTGTGCAGGACTTAAAGCTGTCAAGTTACAAGACCCTTGCACCCCTAACCCTTCACAACCCCCCAAAAAAACTAAAACTTTATTTTTTAAAGCATTTTGTACCCGGGAAAGTTGGAATGGCACATAAGCCACACACCACCTCCGCTGACTTTGAAGTCAGTATCACACTGCTAAAACTCCTTGGCGCTCTTCACCTGAGGTTGCCCTTTCAACCTCCCATCCATGGAGGATACCTGGTGGTCCTCCTGGAGGGGCAGCCAAGAGGCACTTTCACCCACCCCCACCCCCCCGAATAGGGTGTAGGCTGAGAAAAGTGAGAGGGGAGAGGGGAGTTGCTCTTTTTTCCCACTTATCAGCCTGAAACAAAGCGGCGGCGAGGAAGGAGTCTCTGGTGCCTGCAGCCCGCCCCTCCTCTCTCCCAGCATGGGCTCTCTGGAGGGGTGGAAGTTTCTTTCAAAAGACCGGCTTCTTTCCTTCCCTCCTGCAGCTGGCAAAACAGACATTTTCACAGCGGCAGCTGAAGCACAATCCCGGGCAGTCAGTTCTGGCTCTCCCTTCCCAAGCATGTCCCGTTGCTGCTGCAGCTGCTTTGCTGAATCCAGTGTGATGGCAGGGTTCTTGCCATTGCTGAGAGCTTTGCTGGTAGCCACTTCTTTTCTTTTCTTTTTTGTAAAAAAAATTTTTATTTTCAAAACAAACATACAAATCCTCCTTCTTTACATACTGTAGAAAGTGTATCAGCTGGTTACAAAAGGCTTTTGTGCATCTCTTCCACTGTCATCAAATATAATTCATATTAATTCAAATATCTTAACTCAAATATTTATTATATTACCATCATTATGCCTCCACTTTTATTTGACTATAATTATTTGATACCTAACTACATGCTGGCATTTCATTTACTTATTTATAAAATCCTCCATTAACATTAAATCCTCATATCCTGTTTTAGCTAAACATCCATAATATTTAATACCAAAATTTTCTAATCCTCCATGTGTATAATTTATTATCATTATCCTTTCTTTATTTAACTATATCCTATATCATAACATTTTCCCCCTATTAGTTAAAACTTAACTGTGTCTAATTTTGTTTTTTATTATTATTATTGTTATTAATAATTTTTATATATAGTCCAAAAATATTTCTAATCTTCCCTTCTCATATCCAATTATTACTTATCATAACAGCTCAACATTGTATACATTACTATCATTATCAATTTTATTTTACTATACGTATTATCACTGGATTTAACTAAGATTAGCTAATTTTGAATTATACTCTTCCATCTATCAACCTGTATCTCTCCAATAGCAAAACAATCTTATATCTACTGCCATTTGTGGATCCAATTCTCCAAACATCTTTTTAAACAAGTCTTTACGGAGTCCTCTTTGCACCTTCTTGTTTGTAGTATCTCTCATATAATGTTAACGCCCTCCTTCTGTTTCCTTTGTCAGCTTGTCTTTAATTCTCAGCATTGTTATCAAAAATTTTGCAAATAGTATTTCATAGTCCATAAGTTCTTTAATGCTTTCTTCTCCTTCCATGTCCTGTCCTTTGAAATAAGTTTTCTCTCCATTTAATTCCTCTTCAAATATTCCATTCTTTCCTCCCTCAGAAATAAACCAATTGCCACGAATATCAACAAGCTCAAACTCTTTATATTGGTCTTCGATTTCAATTTTTTGAATTTCCATCTTCTTATTTTGTATTTGATGAACATCCTCAGTTTTTTCATCACATTTTGTTGCCAAATGCACCAAATAGTCCAATTTTCTCTCAATTCTTTCCTCTGTATCAAACACCCTCTTCAAAGCAAAAAGTATCGCTTGAAGAGACACCATGTTTATACGCAGTTGTATTTTTTCTTAGAAGCTCAGCAAGATTGAAACACACTCACAAGCAAAAACAAACTACAGAGGAACAGCTGTACAATCTTATCAGATCTTAAGCCAGAACAGCCAAGCAATAAAAGTGTCGAGATGTAAACAGCCAATTTGTAGCTTACAGACAGTCAGAAAAAATGTTAGGGTAATCCATCCATTTGAAAAGGTTTACTTAGAATCAATCCATGTAAATAACATTTAGAAAGTAAGATAACCACTGTCCAGAACCATTACAAAAATCAAATTCGCCACTAAGTTCTTCTATTCTTTGACTTAAGTTAGTTTTTAAATTTTATAGGCAGTCCATTTTTCTAAAAACAATAAAAGTTTCTCACCAGCTTAACACTTCTCCTCCATATTGCCCTGACTTTGTCAGCCTTGATAGACTGGAATTTTTATTGCCAGCAGAAGACTTTGCCTTGCTTTTCTCAGAGATTTTGCGATATCCCCGAGATCAGCAAGATGTAATCTTCCTGTTCACTATCTCTTCGGGATGATTTAGGTCCGTTGGAACCATCCAGTAATAAAAGTGTCGAGTGTGATCTCAGAGCTTTGAGATTGCACGTCGTCTCGTCACGGCATCGGCCCCTCCCCGCTGGCAGCCGCTTCTTGCCATCGCTGTCACACCGGATTCAACAAAGCGGCTCCAACAGCAACCAGACATGCTTGGATAAAGGAGAACTGGAACTGACTGCCTGGGATTGTGCTTCAGCTGCCACTGTGAAAATGTCTGTTTTGCCAGCCGCAGGAGGGAGAAAGAAGCCGGTCTTTTGAAAGAACCTTTCCCCCCGTCCAGAGAGCCCATGCTGGGAGAGAGGAGGGGCGGGCTGGTTTGAATGTGGGTGAGTGGGTGGTTTGGGCCCAGTGCCTGCTTTGCTCATTCAGGCAGGTGGAGAAAGAAAGAAAGAAGGTGTATAATAAAGCACCCCCGCCACTAAGGGCAAAGGGGAGCACCTTCACCCTTGGCTATCGCATGCCTTCTTTCTTTCTCTGCCTGCCCAAACAAGTGAAGGAGGCACTGCCACCAACCTGCGTTCAAACCAGGCTGCCTCCTCTCTCCCCACACAGGCTCTCTGAAGGGGGAGGGAAGACCTGCTTGACTTACCTCGCGGTGCAGTTCCAGGACAGCAGGATATTCAGGGGGCTATAGCCTCGAGCCCTGCTGATAAGTTCCCTGAAGGAATGAGGCAGGAGGTGCCTGAGGTAAGTCAACAGTAGTCTTTATTAATAGAACTCTACAACAAGCAAGTTAGTGGTATACAGGGACCTCCCCCCTGCTTGACAGCTATTTATACAGAGCTGTCAAGCAGGGAGGCCAATAGCCGCGCGTCTGAGAGCCCGCGCTCATCCATGCCGCGCCAGAGCCAATCAGGCATGGCCTGGCTGTTTCTGGCTGTCATTCGTAACTGCAAGGACTAAACACCTCTTCCCCCCCAGCGAGGGCACATGTGCTGGGCGTGGCGCAGGCGTACTTCTGTAAATAGGCATGTGGACGGCAGACACACCCAGAACGCCTCAGTTTGAGAGGCGGCGCTGGAGAGGTAAGAAATCCCCATAGTAGCTCCTCTCTGGAGGGAGTGGAGCTCTGGGTGACGTCACCGAGGCCTAGTCCGGGTGGCAGAATCCCTGGAAGAGATAGGCCGGGCGGAGAGGGGGCGCAGCCTGAACAGGCGGGTAAATATGAACTGGCTGGTAGGCAGCAGGGGGGTTGGAGAGGCCTGACGGTGGAAGGACTAACTAGGAGGAACTGGGCATTGCAGGAATGGCTTGAAAAGGTGCAATGGGTTGCTGGAACCTGGCAACTGGGTAGGGGAGACCTGACTCGGGGAAGGCCATCATCGGTGCATCGGAATGCAACTGCGGCTGGCCCAGGGCTGGCTGCAAGGCGACGACAGCTGGCCTCTGCATGTTGGAAGGAGTCGAGGCTTCTGGAGGGTGGCAGTGCCTCAGTTGGTCCATATGGCACCACCACTCGCTATAGGAGTGGTGGTGTAGGATCAGAGGCCAGTTATTTCAGTGATGGTGACAGGCACCCACTGAGGATCCCCTGTATAATTCCTGGCCCAGACTAAATCCCCCACCCCGAAGGAACGGGAAGGGGCCCCCAGGTTGCCAGGCTGTGTCCCTGAATAGAGCGAGTGTAATCTATCCAGGGTAGTCCGCAGGTGCCAGCCCATCAACAGCTCCGTGGGACTTTTCCGCGTGATGGGGCAAGGAGTGGAGTGCTGGGCCATCAGGTAAGCCTGCCAGTCGCCATGGTCCATTCGGCCCAAAGCCTCCTTGGCCGATCAGACCGCCCTCTCTGCCCGGCCATTGCTGGCCAGATGGTAAGGGGCTACTGGTGCGTGGCAGATCCCCTGGGCAGCCAGGAAGGCCTGGAACGCCATGGATGAAAATTGTGGGCCATTGTCAGACACCACGATGTCCGGCAAGCTGTGTGTGGCGAAAAGGCGCCGCAAGGCTCACACCATGCTCTCCGCTGTGGTGGAGGACATAAGGACCAACCCCACCCAGCGAGAGTAGGCATCCACAGCGACCAGGAATACCTGGCCATGGAAGGGACCCGCAAAATCAAGATGTAGGCAGGACCAGGGCCCGCGAGGCAACTTCCACTCCTGAGAGGAGGTGGAGGGGGGCACCGGGTGGGGCACCTGGCAGGGCACACACCTCCCCACCCAATCCTCGATCTCGTCATCCAGGCGGGGCCACCAGACATAACTCTGGGCAAGCGCCTTCATGCGCGCAACCCCGGGGTGGTCTGAGTGGAGACGAGTGGGGACCTGGGACCGGAGGGAGGGCAAAATGACCACCCAGTTCGCCCCACAACAGGCAACCGCAATGGAATGACAGCTCCAGCTGACGAATTTTGAAGGGGTGGAACTCCAGAGAGACGCCCCCTGTAGACCAGCCCCTCAGGACCCATGCCATGATTTGAGATAGGACAGGGTCAGCTTCAGAGTGAGCGGCCACGTCAGTGGCTGAGAGTGGAAGGTCCAACTCAGCAATGAAGAGGACTGAGAGGCAAGGGACCAGTTGAGGGTCAGAGCAGAGTAGAGGGCAGCAGCTGAGGGCATCTGCGTGCCCCAGCTGCTTGCCAGGATGGTATCTCAGCATGTAGGAGTACACTGCGAGAAACTCCATCCAGCGGGTCATCCTGGGGGACAGGATGGGGGGAGTTGGCCTATCACCGTCCAGAAGCCCAAGGAGCGGCTTGTGGTCGGTGTAGAGAGTAAAGTACCGACCATACTAATAATCGTGGAACTTTTTAATCCTGGACACTGCAGCCAGAGGCTCCTTGTCAATCTGGCTGTAGTTCCTCTCAGCCGAGGAAAGTGTCCGGGAATAAAAAGCCATGGGAGCCTTCAAGCCTTTGGGAAGGACATGGCTCAGGGCTGCCCCCAAGCCCACGGGGCAGGCGTCACATGCCAACGTCAGTGGCATTCTGTCGCTATACTGCACCAAGACTGCCTCTGACGTCAGCATGGCTATGACAGCCACGAACGCATGTGCCTCGCGGCTGCCCCAGCACCAGGCCACGGATCGGTCCAGCAACCGATGCAGTGGCTTGGCTAGTGATGCCTTATTTGGCAGAAAAGGCGCGTAGAAATTTAAAAGGCCAAGGAATGATTTCAGCTCCGCCTTGGAGGTGGGTGCAAGGGCGTTCCTGATGGCCGTGACTTTAGAGGGGGTGGGGTGGATTCCCTGGGCGTCAGTATGAAGCCCAGGAATTCCACTTTGGCACAGCAAAGGAAAACCTCCTGCGCTTCAATTTAAGACCCGCGCCCCTGAAACAGTTGAGGACCTTCCGCAGTACCTCGATGAGCCCTGAGCGGCTGGTAGCAGTGATCAGGAGGTTATAGAAGTACGGGACAATGCTGGTTGACTTATAGTCGGTGCAAATCCTGATGGACCCGTCGGCCTTGACAGGGACCGCAATTGGGGTCTCCCATCGTGAATGGTCAACAGGTTCCAGGAGTCCCTGCACCAACAGCTTGTCAAGTTCGGCATCAACCTTGGGCCTCAAGGCAAAAGGCACCCTGAGGGCCTTCAGCCTAATAGGGGCAACTTGGGGGTCTAGATTGAGGGAGATAGGCGTCCCCTTATACCTCCCCAGCTCACCATCAAACACATCGGTGTAGTCCGCCAGGATGCCCTCGATGTCAGGGGGTGTGTCTACCGCAAGGTGCACCCCGGAGAGGGAGAGGCCCAATGGGGTGAACCAGTCCAGGCCCAAGAGAGCCAGCAGCAGCTCCTGAACAACTAAGACCGGGAGGCAGCAGCATTTTCCCCCATACTGCATCCACACCCCACAGCAGGCCAGGGTTGGAATTTGAGTCCCCTGGTAGTCTCTAAGTACAGTGTCCGGAGGAGACAGCTGTGACTTGGGGATGCCGGGGCAGAGGCGGTTGAAGGTGGCCCAAGAGAGTAGGAACCGGGAGGACCCTGAGTCCACCTCCATCAGGCATGGTGACCCCTCGATGCGGACAGTCACAGTAATCTTTTTCGAGCCGGTCGTCGCCTGACTGACCGACTCTGCAGGGGTGGCAGGGAGGTCTTTCTCGATGGTGAAGCAGTTGTCGAGGTGGCGCTGCTGACGACGGTGTTGCTCAGCTTCTCAGCTGGGCAGGTGGGCCATAGGCAGGTAGAGAAGGCTCGGCCTGTGAAGGCAGCGGCAGGGTGGCCCAGTAGACTTGCACCAGGTGCCCCTTCTTGCCGCAGCGGCAGCACACTGGTGCTTTGAAAGGGCAGGCGGTGGCTGGCACAGCGGCTCAGGCTTGAGATAGCGGTTGCCGCCAAGGAATGGCTCTTAGGCAGTCGACCTGGTCTTCGTCGTCTGGGTCAGGCAGTGGGGCTAGCTCGTCGATCAGGCAGGCTTGCGGGGATGTCAGTGGAGGTGGAGGCATGAATCTGGCCATCTCGACTGTCAACTGCTCTGACAGCTCCGCCACCCTAGCCTCGTCAACTGCTTGAGGCAGGGTGATGTCCGCCTTGGTGAGCAGTCGCCGTTTGTGGTGAATGTCCCTCATGCCGCAAACAAATTGTTCGACCAAGTTGTCCTCCAGATCAAGGAACTCGCACTGGATGGCGGCAACTCTGAGAGATTGAAGGAATTGACTGACTGACTCAGTTTCCTTCTGCACGCACTGGCCCCCAAACATTTTGGGGCTGCAGGCACTTAGGAAGAAACTACACTTCCATGCCTGCGAGTACCCCTATCTGTTGTTGGCTATCAAAAAGCACTCGAAATGCTCCAGGAACCAGGCCCACGACTCGCTGGCGGTCCCAAAGGGTCCCAGAGGAATAGCAGCCATAGTTTGACGTGATTAGATCTCTCAGCAGCACGGAGAGCCACAATAATAGGCTTGTCTGTCTCTGTTTAGGGTGTTGCTCAGGGCCTGTAGATCCCACCAGCTCGTCGCCAGTAATAAGTTCCCTAAAGGAATGAGGCAGGAGGCCCCTGAGGTAAGTCAATAGCAGTCTTTATTAACAGAACTGTACAACAAGCAAGTTAGCGGTAGACAGGGACCTATTTATATTTATATGGAGCTGTCAAGCAGGGAGGCCAATAGCCGCACGTCTGACAGCCTGCGCTCATCCATGCCACGCCAGAGCCAATCAGGTGCAGCCTGGCTGTTGCTGGCTGTCATTCGTAACTGCGAGGACTAAACACCTGCCTTCCTGCCACCTCCAGTCCAGCCCCGCACAATCTCCCCACCATCCCACCAACCTGAGGACAATCCCGTCTGCAGTTGGCATTCTCCTAGTGATCCTTCTTGGCTGCACCCCCAGAGCGCCACATGGCATGCGGACTGCTTACTGACCCAGGGCCCACCCGTATGCCCAGAGAGAAAGGATCGGCAGTAGAAAGCCAACTGCTGCCAGCAACGTGGCACAAAGGAGCAGCCGCCCAGCAGCTGCTGCGTCCCATTGCAGCCACCCAAGGTGGCCTCAATGTCCTACCTCCCTGCCGCCTCCAGCCCCATACAACCTCCTCACCAACCCACTGACCTTGGAATACTCTGATGGACGCCCTCTCCTTCGCATCCTGTTGCTCGCTGCATCCACAGCTGGGCAGGTGCTGCACACCCAGAGTGGTCACATGGCAGTGGCATGTGGGCTGCTGACCATCCCAGGGCCCGCCTGGTTGCTTCTGGAGGGGGCAGGCAGACGAGCAGCATTCTCTCCCACCTCCCCGGCCGCCTGCAGCCTCGGAGCCTCGTGTGGGCGGGTAAAGGAAGTGGGTGGGCGGGGCAAGCATGGTCTGGATGGGCAGGGGGAGTGAGCGGTGACGGGCAGGGGGAATAAGTGGGGGGGCAGGCCAGGGGAAGGAGCATTCCAATATGGGACCTCCAGAAGATCAGGTATGGGAAGGCATGCTAAATTTCACCAACCAGTTTGTCCGTACTGGTGTGTACCCACTGAAACCCACCTCTGGCATGGACTCTAGTTATTCTCCCTCTCCAGTCCATGAAGCCAGAGAATTTGGCAACTGCTGATACAGGGAAATCAAACATTATGAAGACAGTTAGACTTAGGGTGGGATGGAAGTCCATTTATTATTAGGATTAGGCCTCCATGACTTTGAAGAGTAAAATAAATAGCAGAAATAGATTCTGAGAAGTTCATTATTTTTAGGACTTACTTTCCATTTTCAATCTGACCTATTTTGGTTTCCTGGTAAAATATATGGAAAAATCTTATTGGAAGAGAAATCTACATCGGTTTAGGATAAGGATTAGCTGATGTACATTGTACAATTTGAATTTTATTGCATGAAATGAACTCTGTAATGTTTCTTATTTACATATATTGGTGGTTTCAGCCCAAGAATGTTATTTAACATGCCTCTGTATGTCTGACTAAGACTCTACCAATTCTTAATACTATACAATTTTGGAGATCTTTAATCCTTGAGTGACTTGGTAGAGAAACCAACCCAAACTTCAGCACCTGAATGGCAAAGAAAGGGAAAAAAGAGCTTGAGTTTTTTTCTCAGAGAATTTCTCCTGAGAGCTTTAATACCAGAGACAAATTCCTTGTACATATAATCACACTTGGCCAAATCTGTTCTGTTCTATTCCATTCCATAAAAATGGTGCAAATTTAATGTTATGGGGTGGTGGCAGGGGTGGGTTTCAACCGGTTCACAGCGGTCCCCGCGAACTGGTTGGTCGGCGAACCCGGAAGTAAGTAACTTCCGGGAACGGCGAAGGGCCCACCCACCCGCCCGCGCTCCTTACCTGGTTTTGATGAGTTCTGCGCTTCCACGCATGCGCAGGATGCATACAGCGCCTGCGCGATCCTCCAGGAGCAGCTGGAGCATCACACAGACACTAGTACGCATGCGTGCACTGCGCGCGTGCACGAGGACGCCGCCAGCCCCATTCCAATCGAACCGGTTGGAACGGGCCGAGAAACCCACCCCTGGGTGGTGGTGACAGGGCTCATTGGCCTTTTCGGAAGACCTTCACCTGAAGAAAAAGAATAAAAGTAAGCTCAGGTAATTTTAGAGGGACAGATCTTCAAATCAGAATCATAGCGCAACAAAGCATCATCTTTCCTGATTCTCTGGTACATAGTTTGGCCACCTAAACAAGTCAGTATTGCTGCTGCTTCACAGAAACTCAAAGATCAGGAAGGTGCAGGAATGATAGCAGAGCATTCGAATTTTGATTATTTGACTATGGGGATACAAAGGTCATAATTGTGAAAAATAGTTATGTCATTTTTTAATGCTGCTGTAACTTCAAACGGTCACTAAACAAATGGTTGTAAATTGAGGTCCATTTTACCTGTAATTGTGAACAGCACTAGCAGGGTGTGGTTGAATAGGAGTTTTCAGTATTTAAATTTCTGCTTAGGACTACTAGAAATGCTGGAGACATTCTGTGAAATTGTTTTGATAGTTTTCCTCCAAGCTTGCCTGCCTATTTTTTTCCCTGGACTCTTTCCAATTCAACCCTTTTAATTTTACCTCTTATTAGAATGTGATTATGCCTTCCTAATTATTCTCCCGTGAGTGCTTCCTGACATATTGTTCTTTGGCTATTGACTGCTCTCTGAATCTGCACTTTCCCATCTTTATATATTTTTCTGCTCAGCTAAAAATATTGATCATAACTATCATCCCTGTTCAAAATCCAGCATTCTAGTCCCAATTGAGCTTTGTTATGGTTTTGTGTTGTTTTTATTGGGAGATGCCAAGATATGGTTATATCTTGTATTTTGCCAGACAGGCAGCTATATAAATGTGATAAACAAACTCCTTGTTGTTTTATATAGGTAGTCACAGGTTCATGAAAGTGGAGCAAGTGGTGAAAGCAAGTGGTGTATTATAATATTGCAATGAAAACAGTCCTTATGTACATGTGATATCATGATACAAATATGAAAGGGCAGACCTTACTTTGTGATGTCACAATCATGTTTTGTCATTATTGTAATGTGCACACACATGTGTTAGTATGTGACTCATTTCATGGAAAGAATATATGCTAATGTTCTTTACTATAGTGTTTTAGCTTTTATGAGTTTTTCTAAGGACTTCATTCATGAAGCAGAATGTTATCAAAGAATAGATAAAGTCAGACATTTTAAGTTTTCAAAATCAGTGTACTTCTATGACAGCTACTGGAAGCCAAACAGTCTAGGCAGAAAGGTATTTTCATCTGCTCTTTGTCTTCTTTCTGACAGCATTTGTTGAAATATTAAGCATTAAACATATTATAGCAGCTTGTCATACATGTTCTGCAACTTCATTCTATAATCATCTCTGCTTTTCCATTTCCTTCCTTCCTTCCTTCCTTCCTTCCTTCCTTCCTTCCTTCTATTTCCTTCCTTCCCCTTTTAAGAAATTTGCAAAAGTCATATACTTTTAACTGTTGTGAAATTTTAATAGTTATGGAATTCTGAAACATATAATTTTTAAAAAAGGAATATCTGTCTCTGTACCGCAGAGTATCTGAAGCAATTTCCTATTAGAGCAAACATGTAAATGTATACATTTATTTTATTTAATAGATCATTCAGTCAATTACCAGAAGGAAAATATACATATATTTTGCTTGATTTCTGACTCTTTCTGATGGCATCTTCTTCTTTTCTTCCTGATGGCACCCTATTCTTATGTCTGAATGCTGTATCTATCTTGCCAAAAATGCCACACCATTAGAAGTTTTCTTAAGTAGAAAATTTACAAGTTTGAATTTAAGGAAAAAGAAAATTGTCAATATGAAAATTGTCCCTATATATTCGGTGAGGGAGAATCCTACAAAGGGAATCATTTCTTACAACTACATTATTTTTCGGCACATTTCTGCAATTGCAGTCTGCCTCAGACAAGAAGAAACCACAGCTTTAGTGGTAAGCTTGCAGTAATGCTAATGCTACAGAGAAAATTAGTTTTTCTTTCTACTTTACTTGTGAAAAGCCCTGCCTAATTAAGGGTAATATAACACCAATGGAAGAATAAATACCTAGTTTTATAATACAAAGAAGATGGCCACGTCATTCAGGAAAATGCACGGAAAACGTAAAGCCAGCCAGGCTCATTTTACAACTCTTCATAATGCATGTGTTTAGTAGGCTTGTTTACAGTGTTTTAAATGAAATCAGTTTCTATAGTAACATTTGCATCACAGGTTGCAATTATGCTGGCAGTCAAATATATAGAAAGAGATTCCTAGCCTATGAATTTTTATATTTTCTTAGAACAAATTCATTTTTCAATAAATGAATTAAAAAATCCTCTGAAAGTTTACAACCTTCAGATCATTAGTTAAGGTGTATTTTGGCTATATTTTGAAACCAATCACAAAGAAAAGAGGGGAAAGATCATACGAAGTATATGAAGGAAGGAAGGAAGGAAGGAAGGAAGGAAGGAAGGAAGGAAGGAAAGTAACATAACAACACAACCAAGAAAACATTAACAATCCTGGTATATTGTATGTTCACTTTCTTTCCTTAAAATTGTTGTAATTTTCATCATATGAACTGATGAATTCATTTTAAATGAGCTGAAACCACAAAAGTAGAGTGTGAACTTTCTCTAAGTAGCCTCTTCATCTCAGCTGTGAAGAGGTATTCTCTATATCCATGATGGCGAACTTATGACACACATGCCAGAGATGGCACACAGAGCCGTCTCTGCTGGCACGCACACTGTTGCCCCAGGTAAGATCTCCACGACGTTTCTTTCGTGAGCTTCTGTTTCCCTGCAAACAACGAAACAGAAGCTTACAAAAGAAAAAGATCTTACCTCTTGCTGCGCTGCCGGTGTTGGAATGCCCTGCCTCTCACCAGCCAGTTGGTGTTCAGTCTTGCTGGGCATGTGCACATCTGTGCGTGTCCATGCATGCCTGTGTCCATGCATGCATGCGTGCACATCTTTCCATTTGGGCATCCGTGTGCACACAGTTTGTGTACTTGGTGTCTAAAAGGGTTGTCACCACTGCCCTATATATTTGGGAACTGAAAGTTCTTCTTGGCACTGATATCTATTTCCTGTATCCACCCTAAAGACCAATTTACCGTCTTTGATTAGGCATACCTGGCTTAAATTCCATCATCCAAAAAAGGCAAGATACGAGAAATGATGGGTTGGTCAAGAATGACTTTAAAACATTAATGGTTTTAACTATTGGTATTATAGTGGTGGCCTTTCAACTCCGACGGTCCTTGGATGAAACCGATTATCTGGATCCCTTTCAGTCCAGTTTCAGGCCTGGCTACAGCACGGAAACTGCTTTGGTCGCACTGATCTATGATCTCTGGCGAGCCATGGATAAGGGTCACTCCTCTATCCTGGTGCTTCTTGACTTCTCAGCAGCCTTCGATACCATCAACCATGGTATCCTTCTATGATGGTTGTGGGAGGTGGGAGTGGGAGGCACCGTCCTTCGGTGGTTCTCCTCCTACCTCTTGGACAGGTCACAGTCGGTGTTGGTCGGAGGGCAGAGATCGACCCCTAGGCCCCTCGAATATGGGGTGCCGCAGGGTTCGGTCCTGTCCCCCCTCCTATTTAACATCTACATGAAGCCGCTGGGTGAGATCATACGTCGGCACAGGATTAAATACCACCAATACGCGGATGATACACAGTTGTATCTGTCCACCCCGTGCCAGCTCAGTGAAGCGGTTGAAGTGATGTGCCAGTGCCTAGAGGCTGTCAGGGTCTGGATGGGAATGAACAAGCTTGCACTCAATCCTGACAAGACCGAGTGGCTATTGATGCTCCCTCCCAAAGATTGGCTACTTACTCCATCTCTCAGGCTGGGGGGTGAAATTATACACCCCTCAGACAGGGTTCGCAATTTGGGAGTCCTCCTGGACCCCCAGCTGACTTTAGAACACCATTTGTCAGCTGTGACCAGGGGGACCTTTGCCCAGGTCCACCTGGTGCACCAATTGAGACCCTACCTTGACCGGGAGGCCCTTCGAATAGTCACTCACACCCTCGTGACCTCAAGACTGGACTACTGTAATGTGCTCTACATGGGGCTGCCCTTGAAGAGTATTCGGAGACTTCAGCTTGTCCAGAACGCAGCCGCGCGAGCGATTGTGGGTGCACCTCGGTACACCCACGTTACACCTATCCTCCGTGAGCTGCACTGTCTCCAGACACGCTTCAAGGTGCTAGTCGTTACTTTTAAAGCCCTGCATGGTATCGGACCTGGGTACTTGAGAGACTGCCTCCTGCCAGTTACCTCCCAAAGACCTATTAGATCCCACAGATTAGGCCTTCTCCGAATTCCATCTGCCAGCCAATGTCAGCTGGCAACTTCTCGAGGGAGGGCCTTCTCTGTGGCTGCTCCGGCCCTCTGGAACGATCTCCCCATGGAGATCCGGACCCTTACTACCCTTCCGGCCTTCCGCAAAGCGGTTAAGACCTGGCTGTTCCGGCAGGCCTGGGGCTGTTGAACTATCTAGCCCCATTCGAGGTTACGGCTGTTGTAGAATTTTAAATCGTTGTTTTTATTTTATTTTTTGTATCCCCTCCCCTTTTTTATTGTGAGCCACCCTGAGTCTCTCGGGAATAGGGCAGCATACAAACTCAATAAAACTGAAACTGAAACTGAAACTTATACTGCCAGCATAGATAACCAAGCAAAACCATGGATGGCATCTGACAGCAACTTGGAGTAATACTTGTGGGCTGGAAAGGTGATGAGATCCCTTTCTTGATCACCTCCAGAGGCTGAAATCTGGAGAGTATCACTCAAAGGAAAAGCTGTTTTGGGATAGGGATATGACTTTGCTAGGCAAACTTGAAATTGACTGGATGGGGTGGGGTATAGCTTCTGTTTTATATTTGTTTTATATTGTTTGTGTGGGCTTAAGCAGTAGGGTTTTATCCCCTTTTTTACTGAGCATGTGTGCAGTAGAAAGGATTACTCCCTGAGGTAAATGTAATGTACGTCACGCCAAGAGTGTTTACTCCAGTGGTGAATTCAAATAATTTAACAACTGGTTCTCTGCCCTAATGATTTCTTCCAACAATCAGTTCACCGAACTGCTCAGAAAGTTACTGTATGAAAGTTACTCCCAAAACCCCGCCCCCTGTGCCAAAATGGCCGTACATAGCCTTTAGGAGGCTTTCAGAGTGCTCCTGGGGGCTAGGGAGGGCAGAAATGAGCGAAAAACAGACCATTTTTGCTCAATTTTGCCCCCCCCCCAACCCCCAGGAGCACTCTATAAGCCTTCTAAAGGCTATGCAGGCCCTTTTTTGACAGAAAATGGGCCCGTTGTGGCAAAAAAACTGGCCATTTTTTGCTCATTTTGGAGGGGGCACCCCCCCAGGAGCACTCTGCAAGCCTCCTAAAGGCTATTCATTCCCTTTTTCTTTTGAAAAAGGGGCCATTTTGGGAGGTCTGCAGAGTGCAAAACTTTTTTTAAAATTTGCCTCTTCAAAATCTTGGTGCGTCTTATACTCCAGTGCATCTTATACTCTAAAAAATATGGTAACAACCAGTTCTCCCAAAATGGTGCGAACTGGCTGAATCCCACCATTGGTTTACTCTCTGCCTATGAACTGTCAGTTTAATGGAAATACTAATCAATTTGATTTTGTGCATTAAGGTCTAATGTGAAATTGGCCCAAATGGCTTTCTTTCTCTCTATATAATATAATTGGTTGTTTGTTGTTGTTGCTGTTCTGGGATTTGTTTTCATTTCATTCATAAGTCACAATATAAAGAAGTGGTAATTTCTGTGACCAGTTATGCCTACAAGAAGCGTAGAAGAGTATGATTCTGTCCACTTTGTTAAATAGAGAAGGCAACTTGGTACATTAGGAGAAATATAAAAATAAACTGAAGGCAATGGGCTCAAGAATGAACATAAATTAAATGCAAAAGGGAAAAACCATTATTGAGTGGTTTAGTCATGAAGACAAAATGATTAATTGGCAACATAAATACTTGAGTTTATGAGTCAAGAAGAAGAAACTGAAAAAGTTGTGATTGGATCAAATTGATGCAATCCTCAAATTAGATTGTTTATGATGCTGATTATTAGATATAATATTGTACACCATGGAAGGCAACCTGCTACCTATAGGTCACTACTGGTCCTTCTAGAACAGGGGTAGTCAACGTTTTTATACCTACCACCCACTTTTGTATCTCTGTTAGTAGTAAAATTTTCTAACCGCCCACAGATTCCACAGTAATGGTGATTTATAAAGTAGGGAAGTCAATTAAATTTTAAAAAGGGAAGTCCTTAAATATCGGACAAAACCCATATCACCTACCATGAAAGCTGGAATTCCCACTAGTGGGCGGTAGGAATCAGGTTGACTACCACTGTTCTAGAACCACAAGATACGGCTGTGAAAATTCAATGGTCAAACATTGAATTTCAGCAATGTGATGTTTTAGGAACTTGCATGGTTTGAAGCACTTGTCTTAGACTTCCACTCCAATATCTTCCTCTTCCCGAACCCCCCCCCCACACACACAAATAACCCCATCTCTTCTATGCTGCTTCTAGAAGCTTTCCTGTAAAAGAGATTGTATTACAGTCCTTAACTTTATACATTGCCCAACCTCCCTGCAAAACCTCATTTCCTGAAAGAATCAAATCATCTGACTTATTTGCTGGACACCCACTTCATGGTACAACAGTTTTTCTTTCCAATTATTCATTTCATATGACTGTAGAATTCTTAAGTAGTCTGACTGTAAATGTTATATGGGGCCATTCTCTCCAAAGATGTCATTCTGAATAAACCAAAACCAAACTGGGAACATGTTGAGGGAAATTGTTCCCCCAAAATGGGTTAAAATCTTTGTTTAGGCAACATCCAAATGTCATCACCCACAATTTCCTAGAGAATGTGACTATTGCTTGGATTTTTTGGAGTGAAAGTGCACCCATCAGGTGCACCCATCCAAAGTTTGGGAAGATTTGATTCAGAAATTTCAAGAAAAGTGAAATAAAACCAGAAAAGAGAGATGAGTAACAAAAGTTGCCTTCTACAAATCCCTTAGCTACTCCTTAGACTAAGCCCCATCATTTTTTCTTCACTTATGAATAGAATAGTAGTTACTGGTTATTATCTTTATAGTAGTTATTAGCTTTAATTTTTAGTTTGGTAGTGTACAGCTTCTGCAGTCCAGCAAAGAAATCACTGTTCATTCTTAATTTGAAACCATTTTTAATTAACATTTATCCTTAGTAGTCTTTTGCTTTATTGTTATAGGGAAGTTATTCTTTAATTATGGGGCATATCTCAACCAGCATGGCACCTCATATGCATTTTCATGCTATGTAGTAGAAAAAGCAGACTCTGTGTCCATGCTGTACACAAACTGCTTGTGGCTTAATAAGATGTACGTGCTGGATTGAAAGTTGTTTGGGCAGAAAAATATGGAAAGAACTGTGGAACAAATAAGCATGTAATTTGTATATAACATGAAAAAATATTCATTTTTTAAAGTTTTGCCAATAAAAAAAATCTCCAGGACCTGACATGAATTAGTTACTGGGCAATTTAACAGAACATATCTCAATTAATGAGAATAAATGGCAATGAAATTCCAGACAAATGTAAGTACTATAATGGGCTAACTTGCATTTTCTTGTTATTTTCCTGTAAATGCGTAGGGACAAAAGTGGAGGATATACATAGAACCTAATCTAGCTCTCTTTCCATTCTTGTACCTAAACTCTCACCTCCATTTGAGAGGTGATCTTTTTCCTCCATTTTTTGTTACCAAATTATCTTATTGCATCATTTGCTTGGAGAAATCTATTTGCCTTGGAGTAATCTATTTGCCTTGCATTTACAGTTATCTTGAAAAAGCATCAATTATAGTGCCCTTATTATTAACATCCCTCAGTCTATTATTCTGTTTTTCTGTTTTAAAACTGCTTTTATAATTTCTAATTATTTTCAATAATTATTGTATAATTGTTTAATTCATTGTTGTATGCTGGCCAGAATCAATTTCCATGACATGGGCAGCTATATAAATTTGATTAATAAATAAAAAATAAGTTAATTCCAATGCTTGTCTCCATTTGTGCTATGTAACTTCTTTACAAACTTGTGGTCCTGAGGAAAAGGATACAGTATTTATTCTGGAAAAGCAAAGAATTTCAAACATTAACATCTGACACCTTAGATCCCAAGATGAAATTAATTATTCTACCCTTTTAAAAATGTATCATGTGTTTTGGGCAGTGTAATCTTCATAACATGCATTTGGGTATATGTCAAGTAAAATATTTTGTGTTGCTCTTATTTTAGAACACACTTTCTCAAACTTGGCAACATTAACATGTATGGATTGGGGAATTCTGAGAGTTAAAGTCCACACATCTTGAAGTTGTGAAGATTGAGAATCACTGCTTTAGAATGAATCCCATTTAATTATGTCTCTTCCACTTATTTTATTCTCTAAGCCTATACATAATTATCTACATAATATTTTCTTCTGGTCAGTTTTTCCTAATTGGCAAACAAAATTCACAACCTGCCATTTCCATAGTTGTTTTTATTCCATATTTAACAGACAATAATTTATCCAATTTCTGGTGAATTGGAAACAGTACTTTACTGTTATTGCATCATTCAAATTGCTTTTCTCTTCTGGAACTGAATCCTGTCTTGTATGTTATGTCCAAGATAAATCTAAAGATATTTCATTTGATTTTTTAAAGATTATTATTTGATATTGGAAATACAGTAGATGTAATAATTCCCCATTTAACTGAAGCACTGCATAGAAAGTCTACTATGTTATCTTACATATCTGCTTATGGGACGTGATTCAAGCATTTGTCTGTTCATATGGGTATTCATGTCAATCCGTAAATAGAGGACACACCTGTGTATGCTTGACTTGCTTTATGGTGTATCTTCTGGCTGAGACCAGTTCTGACCACATCTGCCTATCCTCTCTGTGAAACTCAAGTTATAAGTTTGTTTCTCTATTGGTTCATATTACTCCTCAAGCCTCTTGAACTCATTCTTTCTTTCACTTACAAAGTACTTATGGTTCTTTTCACTGATGTCGAACAGGAAAGGGAAAAAACTTGTCTCACATGGGACATGATACTGATATTTCCCAATTGATACAAATGAGTACATTAGTACCTATCTGGTTGAAGGTAAACCATAAGTCAGTATGTATCAATCTAGACTGTCTTATAAGTAACAGCCATTCAGTCTCATTCCTGAGGTTGCCTTGGTGTCCACCTCATTTTTACTTGCATTTTTTTACTTGCATCAGTTTTATTGAGAAAATGTTTGACAAAATTGAAATAGATATAAGTGAATGCTTCCCTAATGAAGCAAATATACTAATAATTTCCTTTCTTTCTTTACACACTAGATAGATAGATGATAGATAGATAGATAGATAGATAGATAGATAGATAGATAGATAGATGGATGGATGGATGGATGGATGGATGGATGGATGGATGGATGGATGGATGGATGGATGGATGGATGGATGGATGGATAGATAGATAGATAGATAGATAGATAGATAGATAGATAGATGATACATAGGTGGTAGGTAGGTAGGTAGGTAGGTAGGTAGGTAGGTAGGTAGGTAGATGTGTGTGTGAGAGAGGGGGGGTTCTCTAATACAAATGGTACTTACATAAATTGTACAGGTAGTGTTGACATTGATATGAGATTGATAAAAGGTTGCAGAGTACATTGTATTATTTTATAACATGAAAATGTTTATCTTTTAGCTTAATACCAAGTGTTCACTGCCTTGTTGCTTATGAATACTAAAAGAAAAAAAGAAAAAGGAAAAAAGGAAAAGAAAAAAGAAAAGAAAAAAAGGAAAAGAAAAAAGGAGAGTTGCATGGAAAAAAGTAAGTAGGCATCTAGGCTTTAACTTCCTCCCTTTTTCTATACTCCAATAGATCTGTGGTGTTTAAACCCATTAACAAGCATCTTGTGTTTGTATTTACCTTTATAGTTACAAATCTTGCATCTGTCTCCTCTACTGCAAATTATCCCACTCAAACAGGGTTACTAAATGTCTGGCAAAAGGAAGGCTTGTCTTCATATTCTTCATCTGGCAGGCATTTACTTAAAATCAAATATCTGGCTTGGTTTTTTGTTTTTTAAATTTTGGATTGTTTTCACAGCAATAGTTATTCACATTTTTGTGTAATGCGATCTTATAAATTGTCTGCTTCTTTCTTTCCCTTGTCTGTCCAGAGATTAGACAGGCTAGATTTGTGTTATTTATTTTCTGATTAGAGCAATCAGCTTCAGTCCATCTGCTTCAAATCAAGATATGAGTCTGTAAATCACATGAAGTAAAGGATGGAAAGTTATCAAGGAGGCATCCAACCTAGAATGAAAGAGAAATTTTGTGTCGGTGGAAAATTGCTTGCCTCTAGAAGTAGACCTGGCGTGTATTACTGAAACCTGGCTGGGCCCGGAGGGAGGAGTCCCCCTCGTAGAAATGTGCCCAGAAGGATTTCAGGTGCTTCATCAGCCGAGAGCTCAGCGAAGGGGTGGGGGTGTGGCTATTGTTATTCGGGAGTCTTTTGTTCCTCGTAGGATCCCTGCTCCGGAGCTTGTCGGGTGTGAGTCCCTGCTGCTGAAGTTGGACCTCAAGGGTCAAGTGGGCCTGCTGTTAACGTACCTGCCTCCCAACTGCGTTGCAGCAGCCCTCCCCTCGCTCCTCGAGTCAGTAGCCGAGCTGGCAGCTGAGTTCCCCAGGCTTATGGTCCTGGGGGACTTCAACTTGCCTACGCTCGGTGAACACTCTGATGGGGCGCAGGAGTTCATGGCTTCCATGACAGCCATGGGCTTGACCCAGATAATTCGGGGCCCTACCCACTCAGCGGGTCACACGCTCGACCTCGTATTTCTCTCGGAGCAGTGGAGTTGTGATCTTGGTCTGAGGGGTAATGAGATCATACCCCTGTCGTGGTCAGACCACTGCCTACTGAGGCTTGACTTCCGGAGACCAAACCCCCACTGTAGGGAGGAGGAACCGACCAAGTGGTTCCGCCCCAAGCGACTGATGGACCCCTTGAGGTTCCAGACGGAGCTTGGGGTTATTCCTGACACTCTCGCCCACAATCCGGTAGAAACTCTGGTTGCTGCCTGGCACTCGGCAGCATCGGAGTCCCTTGACCGGATTGCGCCACTACGGCCACTCCGAGGTGGTGGATCCCGGAGGCCTCCTTGGTTCACCGAGGAGCTCCGGGAGAGGAAACGCTGAAGGAGACGCCTAGAGCACCTGTGGAGGTCCGATAGATCCGAATCGAACCGAGCACTTTTAACAATCTGCACCAAGGAATACATCAGGGCACTTAGGGCAACAAAAAGAGCATACATTGCCTCCTTGGTTGCGTCCGCCGAGTCCCGTCCAGCCGCCCTGTTTAGGATAACCCTAAACAAGAGGGATACGGGGGACCCCTTGCAGGGTAGGGCTGAAGACTATGCCCAGTTCTTGGCGGACAAAGTTGCTCGGTTTCGGTCGGATCTGGACTCCACCCTTGCAGACCCAGCCGAGGCACGAGTCGACGACTTGGTAGACCAGCGCTGGGTTGAGTTTCAGGACGTTACCCCCGGGGACGTGGACAAGGCCATGAGGGCTGTGAGTGCCTCCACCTGTGTACTGGACCCATGTCCCTCCTGGCTGGTAGCTAACAGCAGGGAGGTGACATGGAGCTGGATCCAAGCGGTTATTACTGCCTCACTTCGGGAGGGGCACTTCCCCGCCACACTTAAAATGGCGGTGGTGAGACCCCTCCTGAAGAAACCATCTCTGGATCCAGCTGTACTTAACAACTATCGTCCAGTCTCCAACCTCCCCTTTATTGGGAAGGTTGTTGAGAAGGTGGTGGCCTACCAGCTTCAGCGGTCCTTGGAGGAAGCCAATTACCTGGACCCCTTCCAGTCCGGCTTCAGACCTGGTTACAGCACAGAAACCGCTTTGGTCGCATTGACCGATGATCTCTGGAGAGCCAGGGATGGAGGTCATCCCTCCATCTTGGTTCTTCTTGACCTCTCAGCGGCTTTCGATACCATCGACCATGGTATCCTTCTGCGACGACTGCGGGAGGTGGGGGTGGGAGGCACTGTTTTGCAGTGGTTCTCCTCCTACCTCTCGGACAGGTCGCAGTCGGTGTTGGTCGGGGGACAGAGATCGACCCTGAGGCCCCTAACATATGGGGTGCCGCAGGGTCGGTCCTGTCCCCCGTACTATTTAACATCTACATGAAACCGCTGGGCGAGATCATTCGGAGGCACGGGATAAGATACCATCAATATGCGGACGATACACAGCTGTATCTGTCCGCCCCGTGCCAACTCAATGAAGCGGTGGACGTGATGAACCAGGGTCTTGAGGCTGTTAGAGACTGGATGCGGGCTAACAAGCTTGTACTCAACCCAGAAAAGACCGAGTGGCTGTTGTGTTTCCCTCCCAACAATTTGGCTAGCATTCCATCACTCAGGCTGGGGGGGTCAAATTTTACACCCCTCAGACAGGGTTCGCAACTTGGGAGTCCTCCTGGATCCACAGCTGACCTTTGATCACCACCTGTCGGCTGTGACCAGGGGGGCATTCGCCCAGGTTCGCCTGGTGCGCCAGTTGCGACCCTACCTGAATCGGGAGGCTCTCACAACAGTCACTCGCGCCCTCGTGACCTCTAGGCTGGAATACTGCAACGTGCTCTACATGGGGCTGCCCTTGAAGAGCATCCGGCGACTTCAGCTAGTCCAGAATGCGGCCGCGCGAGTGATTGTGGGTGCACCTCGGTTCACCCACATAACACCTATCCTCCGCGAGCTGCACTGGCTACCTGTTGATCTCCGTGTGCGCTTCAAGGTGCTTCTTACCACCTATAAAGCCCTCCATGGTAGTGGATCTGGGTACTTGGGAGACCGCCTCCTGCCGATTACCTCCTCGAGACCGATTAGATCTCATAGATTAGGCCTCCTCCGAGTGCCATCTGCCAGCCAGTGCCGGCTGACCACTACGCGGAGGAGAGCCTTTTCAGTGGTAGCTCCGACCCTCTGGAACGAGCTCCCCATGGGGATCCGTACCCTCACCACCCTTCAGACCTTCCGCGCAGCCCTCAAGAACTGGCTATCCTGCCAGGCCTGGGGGTAGAGATTGATCTGCCCCCACCCGAATGTTGGATGAATGTTGTTTACTTTTTAATTATATGTAATGTTATATGTTATTGTCTGTATCCCCCTTCCTATGAGTTGTTAGCTGCCCTGAGTCCCCTCAGGGAAAAGGGCGGCCTATAAATAAACCCATTCATTCATTCCATTCATTCATTCAGTGGTTGCTCCATTACTATGGTTTTTAAGAATAGATTGGATTGCCATTTGTCTGAAATTATACAGTGTCCCCTGCTTGAGCAGCAGATTGGACTAGAAGACTTCCAAGTTCCCTACCAACTCTGTTATTCTCTATTCTGTATCCTGAAATATGTTTGTAGGGTAAATTTGAAAAATGCTGTCTATTCCATATTATTCCTAGCAGATGTTCTTGAAAATAAAGATTTATTGGAAAGATATTGTGATTGAAAAGCCAGCCTTTCTTATGCTGGAAAGGGACATTTCATATACACACATGCCTAAGTACATTTTTGTTATAATTTTCATTGTGGATACTAAGAAATTTAGTGTAATCTGCTTTTTAAGATGGTGATCAAAACAATCAAAGCCTCAAATCTGAAAAGGGCCTTCAGTCAGGGCAATCTTGCCTTTTTAGTTCCCCATTTGGGTGTCCCCAATTGCAGTGATTAAAGTAGCTGAGATTCAAATATTGTTTCAGAAATTGGGTTTATTTCTTTCCAATAAGCCATTTCCTTTCAAAATGCAAAGCCATTTCTGTATAAAATTAACATTTTGTAAGGACAATAAAAATCAAGGGCAAAGTTTTAAAAATATACAATGATGACACATGCACGTACTCACACATGGGATTGGATCATTTAAAAACTCAAAGTATAAAATCCAATCATGGAAAGTAACGTTTACTCCAATCATAGTCTTCAAAGCAGAATTAACTATGTGAAACCGTCATATGAAACATTAAGGAATGATGGAAGGGGGGAAGAGAGCAATGAAACCTTGAGATGTCAATTTTCAATTTAAAACAGCACATTCATAAATAAAACATCCTGAAACGTTCTGGGAAAAATGTGACTCTTTTTTTAAATTATGCTGCATTGTAGTTAGCCTACATAAACATTTATTCGTTCTTTCCTTGCTAAATTCTTAAAGCTCACAAAATTGCTTTTTCAAGCAGTCTCTAGGTGGGACAGCAGTGACTTTTCCCAACACTCAGAAAAAAATATTCATTTTTACTTCCTTTGATGCTTCTACTCACCTCGCTCTTGCCTCCTACTCTCTATTTTTTTCAGTTATCCACACTTGATCTTAGCCAAAAGGCCGAGAAGTGATTATTATATAATTATTATTATATTATATTTTTTCAGTTATCATGAACCCAGGCAGGCAATCTCCAGTAGGGATATAACATATATGCTAAGAACCCATGAGGCCCATTTTAATCTGCATTGACATTCAAAGGTGCTGATTGCCATCCTTTATGTGTTACATAAATAAATATGTTGAAAGTTCATCTGTGTAACAGGATCAAGCTCCTTCTGTTTGGTTCCTAGACTATATCATCCATTGAAATAATTATCTGGCTTGTAGTTTAGCCTAAATCCAAAGTTAAATGGATTTAAATAATCCACTTTTTCCAAATATCTTGGAGCTGAGCCATCAGAACCTGTTTTAGCATCTTGCAGAAGGACAGACAATTGTATACGATGGTAGGTTCAATGGAGTACTCCTTGTTGTAAAGAGATTTGCACTATTGTCATCCTCTCAACCAATTCCTGACCCCCATCTTGGCACATGTGTAAACTATGATAGGAAAGGATTCAGCACGTATGTGATAATATTAATATTTGAGCTTTGCAGATTGAAAAATATTTAGCATATCTCACCTATAAAAGAGTCCCTTAATCTCATAGTTTATGAATTCTTTGTATACATTTATTTCAAATAAGGAATAGAAGTAGTCCTCAACTTACGACCACAATTAAGCCCAAAATTTCCATTACTAAGCAAGACAGTTATTATGTGAGATTTGCCCCATTTTTACAATCTTTCTTGCCACAGTTAAGGGAAAGACTGCAGTTAAATTAGAAACAAAGTTCCCAATTGACTTTGCTTATCAGAAAGGGAGGATCCTGGAAGCTTCACAGCGAGAATGGCTGGGGAAATAGCGAGCTCCGTCAAGCTACACGAAAACCCAGCCGGCAAACCACCGTCGAAAGGTCCTTCTTGCACCAGAACCATCCTGAAAGGACGGGGAATAAGGAGAAGTATTTTGGGCAACTGCAGGGGGGGGTGAGGCAAGTTCCCCAGCAGGTTGGAAACAAAGCTCTCTGAAGATCGGCGGCGGGGATGGTGGCCATTTTCAAATGACTGCTCTGGAGCCAGAGCATCCGGAATAAGACTGATGTCTGATTGGGCATGTTTCCAAGCCTAACTGTAGACGTGGACAGAAGAGGAACTACATCAGTGCATTATTAGGTTACTCTTTTGGTTCTACTACTGGCATTTTAGAATATAAAATTTGTAGAAGTTAACCCAATATATACAGTATAGTACATGTACATGTATTTACACATTAATTTCTGAAGAAGGAACATTTCAAGCTAATTAAATATCTGTCAGAATAGAAGGGTTGTGTATTTTATAAGATAAGGCCATAACTGCTATGACAGGCATGAAGGCCCAATTCAAAAGATGTCTGATTGGGCATGTGACAGACATGTGGGTGCTGGGCAGGGGCTTGGACTTTCATTTGGGTGGGGAAAACCTGGAAACGTTCAGATTCGGGTTTTCCTAGATGTGCCAATATGACATCTCTAACAAAATGGAACTTTGAAGAACTTCAAGCCTTGGAGTCTTCTTTCGTTGGGGGTGTTATTTGGAACCCTGACATTCTACTGTGAAGAGAATACGTTTCGGTTACTGGAAATTTTACTACTCTATCATGTTTGCTCTTCTTGGAAAAAGGTATAGTACAATACTAGATGCATTAAAAGCTTTTTTTTTTAAAAAGAAGGATTAGTTAAACCTACAGTGTGTAAAAAGCTGATGTAAATACCACAGATTTAATGAAATTACAAAAAGTGCTACAGGGAAACACATATTACACTTCCTAATAATGAGTTTAACTAGAAGACTTCCTCATTATCTACACATTACAAAAGAGATTTAGCGTAAGCAATAACATTCATTTTGGCAAGTTATAATTTCTTACTTTAGCTCTCACATCTCTTTAGAGATGTGTACAACAAAATGTCCATTTTTCTGTCAGAGAAACAAAACAGCAAGATCATTGAGGTTTGCCATTTGACGTGTGTTAACAACTTGATGTACTGATAATATTTTGCTCTTCTTCTATATTAACTAAATCTTTTTTGACATTGAAGAAAATAGATAATATAGAATTTATTTGTATTGCCCAGATACAGGAATATTTATGTCATGTAGCAAACAGGTTTTACAAGACATATTTAGAATATGAATTGTAACCAGGCGATCAGAATATCTCATGCAAACATTGAGAAGATGAAGAAAAATATCTGACATTGTGTATGAAATTGTATCTATAGAGTTATGAAAAACAAAAGGAGGAAAAGATTATATAAATTGCTTTTTAGTCACAATTATATGTTGTAAAAATTGTTCCAAGTAAAATTGCCTTTTGCAAATAACTGATGATGATTTTGTCAATGCCAGTGGTATTCAAGTGGTGCTTCAGTTGTTTTAGAATTGGACACAAGGTATCTGTTATTATTGGTAGTATCTTTGCTGTTTTTGCCACAGTGGTTCACCTTCTATTTGAACATCTTTATATTTGTGATTTTCTCCGGTTCTTTCTCTTCGGTTCTGCTGTCTTCAATTACGGGAGCAGATTTCAAATCATATTCAGCTTTTCTTATCTTTCTTTTCAACAATTGTTAAGTCTAAGATAATTGCGTACTAGATGCTTGTCTGTTTGAATTCTAGTGTCCCAGTTTCTTCTAACTTGCAGGCAAATAATATTTCTTCAGATGTTCCAATGAAGCACTGTTGTTATAGCATTGTAGTCCACCTGTCTTTGTTATGGAATGCAGGAGTAACCTTATGGAAAGATAAGGAGAGATGGAATAATCCAATAAGAAGGCAGGAGCCCAAAACCACTTAATGGTTACAGAAAGGACCTGTCCTAATGGATCAATGAGTTATAAGTGGCGGGCAGAAAGTTTCTACTGTCAGATTTGCAAAATTCTATTGATGTAGGTTTATAATAAAGTAGAATTAGTTAATTTAGTCCTGCTTTTTATTTACCTGACGGTAAAGGTTGACAGATTTCTAATACTACAGGTTCTTTTAAGGAGGGATTCAATTACTATCTGTCCATTAGCATACTTTAACATATGAATTTGAGGTTGGAAGTTCCATCTGAGTTTGTTTAGAAGACCCTTCTTCTTTTTCCATGTCTGTTTCCATCTTCAGTATCTTAATAGATGTTGAACTCTGCTTCTTGTCCCTTTTGAAACCTCTGGAGGTTGAAACTCTGTTCAGTTTCTTTCTAAAATTTTTGTCTTTCTTGGCTTTGACTTCTATTGTCTCTTTTATGCCAGGGAACAGATACGCAAAGCAGAGTTTGCTATTCAGTGGGTAACTAAGTAATGAATGCTTCAGAAAGTAAATTTATTGTATTTGTTGTTTTAGATAAAGTATATTGTAAAATGCATACGGAGAACTAGTTGGTATAGTGCAGTGACAGCTAATCTTTTTGTCCTTGTGTGCCAAAAACACATGCATGTGTGCGAAAGTGCGCATGCGTGTGCCCGCACCCATAATGCAATGTGCATGCAACATCCCCTACATTCGCCCCCCCTGTGCATGCACATGCAATCCCCCGTGCACCCGCCTTCCTGCACATGTGCACATGAAACCGCCCCATGTCCCGTTTTGGGCCTAGCAGGCTTCACTGCAGCCTCCTGGGACCAAAAACAGGCGGGGGGGCCATGCCGTACCCTCCCACAGCCTGTTTTTGGCCAGCAGGCCTCCCTGAAGGGACCCTCCTGGGACCAAACATAGGGCGCAGGGGGTGCGACACAACCCATGCACTCATGTGTTTTCCTCCCAACAATTTGGCCAACGTTCCACCACTCAGGCTGGGGGGTCAAAATTTATACCCCTCAGACAGGGTCCGCAACTTGAGAGTCCTCCTGGACCCACAGCTGACTTTTGACCATCATTTGTCAGCTGTGACCAGGGGGGCATTTGCCCAGGTTCGCCTGGTACGCCAGTTGCGGCCCTACCTGAATCGGGAGGCCCTCACAACAGTCACTCGAGCCCTTGTGATCTCTAGGCTGGAATACTGCAATGTCCTCTACATGGGACTGCCCTTGAAGAGCATCCGGCGACTTCAGCTAGTCCAGAATGCGGCCGCGCGAGTGATCGTGGGCGCACCACGGTTCGCCCACATAACACCGATCCTCCGTTAGCTGCGCTGGCTACCTGTTGATCTTCGGGTGCGCTTCAAGGTGCTACTTACCATTCATAAAGCCCTCCATGGTAGTGGATCTGACTATTTGAGAGACCGCCTTCTGCCAATTACCTCCCTGCGTCCCATCAGATCGCATAGAGTAGGCCTCCTCCGAATTCCATCCGCCATTCAGTGCTGACTGGCGACTACGCGGAGGAGAGCCTTCTCAGTTGCAGCTCCGACGCTTTGGAACGATCTCCCCGTGGAGATTCGCACCCTCACCACCGTCCAGACCTTCCGCATAGCCCTCAAGATCTGGCTATCCCGTCAGGCCTGGGGATAAGACCTTAACCTCGCCCCACCCGAATGCTGAATGAATGTTGTGTTTTACTGGTTTATTTTTTTTATTCACATTTTTCTTTTTTTTTCTCGTGTTCTGTCTTGCACTCCCTCCCTATTAAGTGTAAGCCGCCCTGAGTCCCCTCAGGGAAAAGGGCGGCCTATAAATGTCAATAAACATCTAAACATCTAAACATCCTCCCACACCCTCTCTACACACATGCACACACATCTCCCAAATGCACAGCAGAGATCGAAAATCAATTGGCTGGTGGGAGTTGCACATATATGCGCGGTGGAACTGAGCTGGGGCAATGGCTTGCATACCTGCAGAGAGGGCTCCACATGCTACCTGTGGAACATGTGCCATAGGTTTGCCTATAATGGATTAAGGCACCAGGAGACACGGAGTGCCTTAAGGCACCAGGAGACACGGAGTTTTAGTTCTGCCTTAGGCACAAAGCCAGCTGAGGGACTTTGAGCCAGTCATTCTCTCTCTCTAGGAAAGGGCAGTGACAAAACACGTCTGCAAATCTTACCAGGAAAACTGCAGGAACTTGTCAAGGAAATCACCAGGAGTCGAGACTGACATGAAAGTGCATGCGCAAGTACACAAGCACACACACACACAAATAGGACTGAATAATAGAATACTTTGCATGAAGTTGACTCCATAGAATATGCAGTTGAAAGTTAATTGCTAAATTTGACAAGAGTATAGTAAATTATTAAAGTAATAAATGCATGGGAATGGAAAATTTTGCAAACAGTTCAACAGTTAGTGAGTGAAAAATGTGACATCCGCTTTGTTCTTTAATGTACTTATGGATGAAAATATAGAAATGCTTGCAGTCACATTATACATATTATATGTTGGGATCATGTTATGTGAACTTTTGTACGTTTATGGTGTTGTGCTTTTAGTGAAGAACCCAAATTATTTGCAACAAATGTTATATTGGATTATTTGGTGGAAATCATGGCTCTGGAAAAAAAATGTATCAAAGACCAAGATGCTTATATTTGACAGGTAACATAGGACAAACCACAAATAATACATAAATGGCGAAATACTAAACAGGTAGATAATTTGAATAGCTTAGCAGAATATTTATAAGAAAGTAAATGGAGAAACTTTAAGATGTAAAAATAATGGTAGAAAGGGTGAGCTGTTGCAAGGAATGAAGGTCGTCTGAACAAAGGAAACATGATTGCTTATAATAATGTGGTTCTGTCCACTTTCTTGTTTCAAAGTGAGATTTGGGTATGGCAGGAGAAACCTAATATACGATGCGGTGGGATTAATACACTTAAGAAATGTGTTTGGTAAGTAAGAGGAAACTGGGTCAAGAATAAATTGGGGCAGAAATCAAGTCACCATTAAGGAAGACATATTTTGAATGTGGTTTTGGCACACAGAAAAAAATGAATGATTAGATTGCAAAATAAATGTATGAAGAAAGACCAATTGGTTGAGAGGAAACGCCAAGAAAATCCCATTTGGATAGTGTAAATGGAATACTCAAAAAGAAATACAATATCTGGGGTTTAAAGAACAAAGAGGGTAATATAGGAAGCAGTGTAACATTGTGATGAGCATAAGGATGAATTGCAAAAATAAAAGTATATGGAAATGTATACTTTCTAATGTTGTTGGAGTAAATGAGTTTTAGCTATTTTTTATTATTATTTATATTTGTAAGAAACTCAGAAATAGTTAAATATTGGAGCAGGTAGTTGCATTCAATTTACCTTACTATTTTTATTAAAGTTTTGCACTGTGTGTAACGTTACTTACCCTTAAATTGATTAGATAATAAATATGTGTATAGGCAGAAAAAGTGGAAAGGGCACAACTTTACAAGCTTAAAACAAATATTTATTTGGGGAAATGATTGAGGTATACTTGAGTAAGTAAAATTGACTGAGTGCAGTTAACGTAATAAACATGTTGAAAGATATAATGTATGCTCAAATCAAAGAGTGATATTTAGAATTTCAGTAAATAAATTGTTTGAAAACATAAATTGTCATTTGACTTCCTTTTCAAACCTTGTTAAATGTATTTAAACTTTATTTCTGAGACTGGAAACCTTGAATCAAAAACCAATTATCCACAATTATAAACCAAATTCACAGCACCCTGAGCCACATCATGAAATGCACACATTTTATAAATTCATCATCAGAATAATGATTTTATAATATTAAAAATGATTAACTTATCTTTCACAAGATGCCAAATGAAAAAACCAAGGGAGGCATGGCTTCATTTTACTGATAATATACATGAACAGCCAAGTTACTTTATTAAAAAAATTACTGTTGAATTGTTAGTCTTAAGGCTATCTGAATAATGCAACCCATAGAATGTCTATTCAAACAGCCACTGAGTAACATGCATTTTCCATTTTAAAAAAACATTTTTTAAATAATTATCATTTAGTCATCACAGGTTTGGAATACTTTTAAAATCAGCAACTGAATGACTAAGAAAAAATCTCAAATCACTATTATTTCCAACAACTTCAGTGCATCAGCATATTAGAGTCATTAGATTCCACGCAATTACATTTAAGAAAGCTGTATGTTAAAGAAATCACACATTTGATCAATATGTTAAATAGGAATAGAGATTATGGCTCTTGATATGTTACAGAAGTAATATTACTAAGTATGCCTTGCCAGAAGCATCCCCAGTAATTGTCACTAGCTTCAAAATGTCAGCCACAACTAAGCAATCCAAGTCCTATTAGTGTCAGGCCTGCAGACATCTTTTCTTTTGGATCTTAGGCCTGCCACGCTTTCCATTATTCTGCTATGCATTTTCTATTGTGGGAAAATGGGAGGTGGGATTGTAAGAAGTTGCATACTATGTAGCCATAACAAAATTCTTTCCAGGAAGCCAAGGTCATCCTTTGTCTCTGCACCTGACCGGAATTGGATGGGTGGAACTGCCAGCATGGCAGTGCGAGATTGGACCATGTGATGAACTTGTGGGTGTTGGGGGCAGGATCTTGAACTTTCAACTGGGTGGGGAAAATTGGGAAGCTTTCAGATTCAGGTTTTCCCAGATCTGCCAACATGGCTCTCTTAATAAATTGGAACTTTGAGCAATACTTTTGCCTTGGACTCTGATTTAATTTTGGATACTATTTGGAACCCTGACAACAGGTAGTCCTTGACATATGACTGCAATTGAGCCCCAAATTTCTGTTGCTAAGCAAGACATTTCTTAAGTGTCAAGGTGGCACAGTGGTTAGAGTGCAGTACTGCAGGCCACTTCAGCTGACTGTTATCTGCAGTTCAGCGGTTCAAATCTCACCGGCTCAGGGTTGACTCAGCCTTCCATCCTTCTGAGGTGGGTGAAATGAGGACCCAGACTGTGGGGGCGATATGCTGACTCTGTAAACCGCTTAGAGAGGGCTGAAAGCCCTATGAAGCGGTACATAAGTCTAACTGCTATTGCTATTGCTATTAAGTGAATTTTGGCCCATTTTACGATACATTAAAAAGGAGCATCATTTTAAAGCCAACAACCATTGCTAAATGGAATATACTTGTTAAACTTCTTGTTAAATACACATTTTAGATAGGAAAATGCAAATAAGTTGACTTTGAAATGTTTCAAAGTATTTTCTCTCCTGTATAGCGAAAAAAAATGCTACAGAAGGTTTTTTTTATTGGCATATACTTTACATAAGATCAATGTAATTTTTAACTGGTTGCCATTTCTAATCAGATGCAAGTTGACACAAAGTAATTCAGGATACCCGACAAAAATGTTAAAAATTTATTTTATTAAAGATCAAAAAGATGTGTTTCAGGTCACAAACATATTGCACAGTACTTCACATGATGCAGATTATAATATCATTATAAAGTTTTTATATGCACCAAGTCTGAAAATGCGAAACGTATTTTTTCGAAATCAGACCCCAAAAGCAAAGCAGTTTTCATACATATGTGTAAAGAATTGCACGTTTCTTCCATTAAGTTGGATGTAGTGGCTATACAGAAAGGCATCCAATGGCGGGGGGGGGGGATATTTTGGGGAGGGGCATCAAGGAAAAAATAATAATATAACAGAGGGCTTTTTATTTTTGGACTTTTTACAGGAAAATGAGATGAGATGAATAAGGAGGAGGAGAACATTCTTTTCTGGGATGGTTAAGATGTGAGTATTTAAACTACGTAAATTTCTTTATGTTCAATGTTTCTCAAAAGGAAAAAGGCTACTCAAAACTGCATTGGTTATTGCAGTGGTGGGATTCAATTTTTTTTACTACCAGTTCTGTGGGCGTGGCTTTGTGGGCATGGCAAGGGAAGGATACTGCAAAATGCCCATTCCCTCCCCATCCCACTAATCTGCTTTCCAGCTCCATTCTCCTGTTCAGGGCAGCAAAAGATCAGCTGGGAGGCAGCAGGGGCATGGCCAGCCTATTTGCCGGTTCTCGGAACTACTCAAAATTTCCACTACTGGTTCTCCAGAACCTGTCAGAACTGGCTGAATATCACCTCTTGCTTACTGCAGGTAAAACAAAATATCTTCCAACATAGAGAAATTCCTGGGAATTATTTAAGCATTTCTCTCCCTAGACCCCAATAATCTTGCGCAAATTTGAAGTTTGCTTTTCTATCATCTAATGAAAACCACTACAATACATATTTGCTTACATATAGTTGCAGGAAGACTAAGTTGGAGATTGTTACTTAAAGCTATTGTGAATCTTTATGAACCTTACAATTTTGTTTCAAACAATTTATCCACAGGAACGTAGGAGTTACTTAAGTTTATACCAGAAACAAACAAAACAGATTTCCCTCATCTTCAAAAGAGCGTATTCCGATTTTAAAAGGGGGGAGGGAAACCCAGTAGTCTAATACCTACTAAAAAGTAATATAATTACTTTACAATATTATTAAACTTATAGATCATTTCACTATACAAATTGTATACTTATTTGGGGATAGACAATACCCTGTAGCTTTCTACAGTGCAACAGAGACCAAAGCAAAGTGTTTATTTAATTTAATTATTTAATTATTTAATATTTATAAGGCACATCTTTACTCAGAAATATGCTTTGTTATACTAAATGAAACCTACTACCAGATAGGCACCCATGGTTTAGCAACTTCCTTCTTATAAAAACTGGCTTATTTAAAGGAATACATGGATTCTCAAACAGAGATATTATTAAATTGGGAACAGGTTTTCTGACCCTGAGACCATGGGAGCATTTAACAGATTAAGAGCATTGGAAGGGACCTTGTAGGTCATCTCGTCCAATAACCCACCCAAGTGTTTATCTCCCAATGTTCTGAAAACCTTTTCAATCTTCTAGAACATATTTGTGAGAAGCAGGATTAGAGATTGCAGGAGAAATAAAGCAAGATGCTGCATCTTTTTATATTGCAAAAGTGGAGTTCTTCTGCTGGAACAATACTTTTCTTCTAGTGGAGAAAAGTATTTTTTCTGTTCACTGGTGGCAGAATTTGGATCCAATCCAGGTATACACAAGATTGTGTCCCATTTTCTTAATCATGCAGAAGATAAAAGGATATCTAGATGACTTTTTGCTCTAAATTCAGTTGATCTGGCAATTTCTTCTTAAAACTTTATGAAACCGGAGTGATTTAATATGCTGATTCTTTGAATAGCAAACAGTTTATATTGAAGAATTATGATGTGTTTACCTTGAAGACAAATTAATATCTTTTAATATTCTGCTTTAAAGCCAAATTGCAAATGTGATTCCTAATTCAAAAACCCATGATTATTATAAAACAATCCTACTTATATAGTTTTTCTTGCATTATAAAAACATCACCCACAGTACTGTGGAAATTTACTTACATCCCGTAAAATAAAGGTATTAATATATAAGGTACATTTCCTTTATATTAATACTGATCAAATTATTCATATACTAAATGCATTGACATGTGCGCATGTATACCTAGTATATCCATATATACACTAAAATAATAATAAGTAAATGAACAAAGATCAAGGATGTCCTGTATAACATATGTACTGTAGGTTCATATCTCCGTAAATTCTACCACTGTTCCCAGGCAAAATCATCTCCTCTTCCAAACAGAACAAAGAAGCCTAAAACTGTAAGAAAAATTACGGCATTTCCAGCCAGCACAAGGCCACAGGCTCCCCACTTGATCTGAAATAGAAAATAAAATAAAATTAACCTTTCATTCATTGATACAAAATATAGGCTATTTTAAGCATTAGAGAAGTCCAAAGAAATACAACATCATGATGGTAAAAGCACTTAAGATAAAACACCAAACTTTAAGAACCAAAAGAGCTACTAATTATGTAATTAGGAGTCATTATAGAACTCATCATCTAATTTTCTAAAACAAACTTGACATGAAAACAATTACAAGTCCTTGAATGGCTCAAGAGAGCAATTAATGAAAATTTACAAGAAAGCTCATCCACCAAAGCATAAAGCAAATTGTGAAGAATTATTTGTAAACTATCAGCCACAACATAAAACAGAAGTTTCCTATTATCAGTACAAATCTGTAAAATACAGTAAATATCACACACAAATTAATAACATAACAATAATACATAATAGTAGTGGAAGTCACCAGAATTTGTACTACTTTTCAATCAAATGGAGGACAGATAGCATACATTTTCTCCATGATTCCAACCTATAGCTGCTGTGGCAGTGATCCCCAACCTTTATGGCTTGGTGGCCCAGTGATTGGGGGGGGGGAACTGGCCTACTCAAGCAATGGGCTGGGGGTTGCGCATGCACACCGGCCCACTGCTTGTGCAAGTTGAGCTGTGTGCATGCGTGCCAGCCCACTGCTCAACAAGTCAAGCTGCGTGCATGCACGCTGGCCTTTTGCTCATGTGGCCTGGTTCTGAATGGGCCATGGCCCGGTAGTGGACCTCCCAGGGGCTGGGTACCCCTGTGCTATGGGAAAGAATTATCAAGCTGGCATGTTATAAATTATTAGGTGGAGCTGCCATTGTTATATATGAACAGGTAGCCCTCAACTTACAACCTTTCACTTAGTGACTGAAGTTACAACAGCACTGAAAAAAGTGACTTATGACTATTTTTATACTTACAACTGCTGCAGAATCCACATAGTCATATAACCAAAATTTGTATGCTTGGCAACTGGTTCATATTTATGAAGGTTGCAGTGTCCTGGGGTTACGTAATCAACTTTTGCAATCTTCTGACAAGCAAAGTCAATGGGGAAGCCAGATTCACCTACAGTAAGAACTGTATTACTAACTTAACAGCTGCAGTGATTCACTTAACAACTGTGGCCAGCAAGGTTGTAAAATGAGACAAAACTTGCTTAACAAATGTCTCGCTTAGCAACATAATTTTGAGGGTCAACTGGAGTCATAAGTTGAGGACTACCTATATGTTGAAGAAAATAATACCCGTGAGTGATAGTTTAAAGGCCCTTAGAGAACAAGTGGACACAAATAAAGTACTGGAATATGGTACCCAAAATTAACAACTGGCTAGAAATTTTGGACAATTTTTTACTCACTTAGAAATTAATTAGTTGTTTGTTAAAATACAACAACAACAAAGAATTTCAATCTACTCTTAAAACATAGCAATTATCATTTTAGGACATGACATTGTTTATCTTTCTTTATCTTATAATTTTTTTCTCTATTGGTGGCCTGGCATGATTTCTGTAAAGAGAATGTATATTTGTGCCAAAGTTAAAGGTTTTGTAACTAATGCAACAATCCCCATGAAAAAGAAGAACTTTTATTAAATATTGTGCAAGAATGTTAATATGCCAAGCCTCAAACTGTTAAACGGGGAAGTTAAGAGGTCAGTCACATTGTTTCATCATATTATGTTTTGTATCTAGCGGTATACAGTAATAATGTGTTATAAGACATGTGTAGTTATAGGAAAACCACAGAGTTTGGAAACATGTTTCAGATCGTAACAGTTCTCCATACTTCAAGGAAAATTTCAGAAATGGAAGCCTTAAATCTTTCAGCCAGCAATTATAAAAGAAGAAAGTCTGAAAAGTGTGAGTAGGATAGTCAAAGATACATTAATTCAGACATAATTATCCTAGTTTGTTTGTTTGTTTGATCAGGAGCAAGCTGTGCGTATTTGATCCTTCATCTCTGTTTTTCATACTTCAGTACCTCCAAATTTTGTTAAACTATAATTTCCTAATTCAGATGTCACGGAAAATTGCAATTTAACAAACAAAGTGATGTCAAAGGCAGGAGAAAATGGGAGAAGGGAAACATGGACATATGTTCTGTTTTCACATCAAACAAGTAAATGGAGAAGATATTATGTGACATAATGGATTTGGGATGCCATAATTAGAAAGAACATTTTTTAAAATGACAGATTTCTCACTTAGGTTCAAATCATTAATGCTTTGACAAAATACTATGAAGAGTATCATGGAATCAAACACACTACAACACATGAATCAACTCCTGTCCTGAAAACAAGTTTTTCTTTATAGATATACATTTACTTTTCTGTGAAAAAGCAAAATAAAAGAACTATTATTTCAAAAGATGCTATAAAAATGTTAAAGCAAAAAGCATTTTATCCTCCAGGGATGATGGACAACCCCCCCAAAAAAAGTTATTAAATTTGGCAAGTATGACAAGAGAAGCGAAAGAAATGGGGAGGCAGACAACAGATAAAGAGGATGAATTACATCAAAGCAATGCCTCTATCTATCCATCCATTCTGTCCCCCCCAAAAAATAAGACCCAACCAGAAAATAAGTCCTAGCATGATGAATGCTCATAATTTAAGACCTACCCAAAAAATAAGCCCCAGTTAAGACTGTCAACCAGACAAGTTTAATACTGTACTTCCCCCAAAATAAGACCTAATCAGAAAATAAGCCTTAATGCATCTTTTGTAGAAAAATTAGTATAAGACCTGGTGGAAACATGTTGTCTGCCTGCCTGCCTATCTATATCTAGCTAGCTATCCATCCATCCATCCATCCATCCATCCATCCATCCATCCATCCATCTATCTTATTTAGCATCCACCCATCTCCATCACAGAGAGATAAGAAGTATTTGTCTATATAGCAGTGGTACTTTATTAACTATATATCTCAGAAACAACTTTGAACCAGGGTACTGTGGGGCAGATAAAAATGACTAAATAGCAGACAAGACCAGATAGTCAAAATCCTGCCCTTTTTTTACCTGCATGAGATGCATGTAATACACACATTTCAGTCTTCAGAAGCCTATGCTTCTGTGATTAGTTTCCCAAGTATAATGTCAGGGCTGCTTCACTTAATAACCAAGAAAGAAACCACTCAACTCCATTTTGCAGAATTAAGAGTACTTTTACTGGTTATAAGTAAATAAAAGCTAAGCTAAGCTGGATCTGAGATAAAAGCGCACGCAAGCATAGATATCAATGTATGACCCACCCCTTGGTAACCCCACCCCTTGGTAACCCCAGCCCATAGTCCAATCCAATTACTCCACAGGTGTCATGTGGGAGACATCTTCAAAAATCATCATCAGGTTGGTATGCCGGACAGTTGGCCTTGACAGGAAACTCCTCTCCCCACTACATGCGCAGTAGATGGTGAGAACTTCTCCTTCTTACAGTCTCTCCTGTACAGAATATTTCCCACACCCAAATACCATGCCCCCCTCCCCATTTCAATGGCAGCCGAAAAGCAAGCAACAAAACAGAGGCTGACATTCGGCCCTCCTTCACGAAAAGAACATCATCCCCGCAGAAACAAAAGAAAACAGACAAACAGACAAACAACATAACACAAGAAGAAGGGGAAAAGGGAGAAAAGGACAAAATCAATCGAGGTCAAGGCTTGTCGGGGTAGGCAGAATAGAATTTACATAGACCAAGGAGCCCACACATGGGACTTATCAACTCATTCAGCATGCAAGGGAGGAAAATGCTTCCATGGAACAAGGTACTGAATGCAGTTTCTCTGTTTCCTAGAGTCCAAAATTTCTTTAATCTCAAAATGTTGCTCTCCCTCAATCAGAAGAGAGACAGGTGGAGCTGCCACTGTCGTCTTGGTCTCCTCATAGTAATTCCAGCCAGAGGTTCTTCGGGGTCATATTTCTGTCCCACTCCCCATGTCCACCTGGGCCTAACGGATCGTTCTTCCAAATGCAGGCCAGCCATTTGCTCCGTCTCTAAAGGGCAGGAGGATGCAGCTGCTCCCATATCTTCTTCTTGATCGCTGCCCTGGTGGGACATCTTTTAGGTTTTGGGTGCACCCCCCTCGGAAGGTGTCAGCTCCGGGATGGGTGCGAGATGAGATCCAGCTTAATGTCAGGGCTGCTTCAGTTAATAACCAAGAAAGAAACCACTCAACTCCATTTTGCAGAATTAAGAGTACTTTTACTGGTTATAAGTAAATAGAAACTAAGCAAATCTGGATCTGAGATAAAAGCGCACGCAAGCATAGATATCAATGTATGACCCACCCCTTGGTAACCCCGCCCCTTGGTAACTCTAACCCATAGTCCAATCCAATTACTCCACAGGTGTCATGTGGGAGACATCTTCAAAAATCATCATCAGGTTGGTGTTCTGACCCCCCTCTTCGCTCATTCACAAATGACAGCCAGACAGAACTTCAAATGAAATATCTTTATCAGTCCTGGCTCAAGCTGGCTGTGAGCCCAAAAATAAACGTAGATAAAGTCTCTGGCAAAAAGTTACACAGCAAAAGCAAAAACAAAAAGCTCTTACAGCAAACCAAGTTTACAGAAAGCAAATCACTTATCCAAGTGCCTCTTTGAATCAGGTTTACAGAAAGCAAATCACTTATCCAAGTGCCTCTTTGAATCTCGAAATGATGAACCACACACAATGAACGACGAACCATGAACGTTGACTTCTGCCACTAAGGCATGGCACCATCCGTCTTTTATCTGCAGAAGATGACCCTAACGAGCAACAGCTGCTCATTATTCCTGCATCCCGACGCAACTCACAGCAAGCTTCTGCTGAGTCACAACAGGTTGGTATGCCGGACAGTTGGCCTTGGTGGGAAACTCCTCTCCCCACTACATGCACAGTAGATGGTGAGAACAACTCCCTTCTTACAGTCTCTCCTGTACAGAATATTTCCCACACCCAAATACTATGCCCCCCTCCCCATTTCAATGGCAGCCAAAAAGCAAGCAGCAAAACAGAGCGTGACATATTGTCTATTTCAACCAGATAATCCATTTCAATATTAAAATGTCAATGTCCCCATTTTTATTTTATTAATATTTTGGGTCAAAAATTGAAATAGAGTTAAATACTTTGTGCTATTGTACCTGGTTTTCCCACTGTGGGTATTTTCATAATTATTTTTCATAGTACAGCTGAGAGGCTGCTTATCTATGAGACTAAAAGGATAAAAAACATGCTTAGTACGGAGAAAACCTCATTTAATAGTGGAGTTTTAATTGAAAATAGGAAGTTTTAGATTGTCCCTTGCTTGCCATTGACACCAATCTGATAAATGTGCTTTATCGTCTTTATCAAAGATGATTTGGGGATTGAAGGATAAAACATAAGAAGAACAGTTGCAGGATTTATGTATGTCTAGTTTAATGAAAAGAAGGACTAGGGGTGACATGATAGCAGTGTTACAATATCTCAGGGGCTGCCAAAAAGAAGAGGGGGTCAACCAATTCTCCAAAGCACCTGAAGGCAAGGCAAGAAGCAATGGATGGAAACTAACCTAGAATTAAGGAGAAATTTCCTGACAGTTACAACAATTAATAAATAGGTGAAACAACTTGCCTCTAGAAATTGTGGGTGCTCCAATACTGGATGTTTTTAAGAGATTGGACAATCATTTGTCTGAAATGATATAGGTCTCCTGCTTGAGCAGCAGGTTGGACTAGAAGACCTCTAAGATCCCTTCCAAGTCTGTTATTCTGTATTCCATTCCACTTGTAAAATGTAAAAGCTAAATGACATGTGCTTTTAAGATTTAGAAATGCATCAAAGAATCAGCATTATATCAAGTTATGCCTTATTAATTTATTTTCTTATGATGAATCTTAAGCTCTATGGATATGACAGAGCTTACATTTCCTCTCCAAAGAAAATTGTCCGAAAATGTTTTTCTCCATTTTATATTTTTAACCAGGAACTAAATTTATTTTAGTAATAATAGGAAAGAATTAGAGCTCCCTCTAGTGGTACGACTGTGGAATTGTTTTTCTTCTATTGTATCTTTCATAAGAAAAAAAAATACACTCAGCCAAAAGTATAGCAGAAAATATTAGGTGTTATTGTTAATATTCTCTGAGACATTTTAAAACTGCAACAAGTCAAAGAATTAACACCAATAAAATGGAATCAATAAATTGAGAAACAACCCTATAACCTAAGATGAGAAGTATAGATACATTTATATAGTTACGTTTGAATAAGAACAGCCATTATTTAATCATCAAGACTAGCTAAAAAAAACTCTGAAGAAATCTATTAGGTTGTTTTACTGGGCATTTTATTGCTTAAATGATCCCATTGGGCACTCAATAAATTACGACAAACAAAATCAATAGCATTAAAATCAATCTTTCTCTCAGCTCAACTCAACTCACAGTGTTATTATTGTGGGTAAAATGGGAGGAGGAAGAGGTATGTTTGTTGCTTTGAGTTATTTATAAAAACAATAAAGGCAGGATTTTAAACATTGAAAAATAACAAATGAATAAAGGTACACAGAATTAATGTTGAGAAGAATGTGAATGGGTTGGAAGAAGACTCATCACTGAATGTAACAACCAAGAATAATAGGATATGTAAAATTAATGGAATGCAACAATGCTAAATATATTTTTATTTATGTTGCTTTTTCCATTCATTCTAAATGTAACCAAAATTTATTGGGGCTATCGTTGTGTATAGCAACACAACACAGTATACTAGAATCTCTGGTCACAAATGCTTCTGACCACAACCAAATCGGGTTCCAACCAAAAAATTCACATTTCTGAATCTGGTCATGAACACATACTCGGGTGGCCATCAAACATGGCTGTGGCCGATTTCCCCTTCCGTGTCATTTTTTTTTTTGTAAGCACCAAAAAATAGTGACCTTGTGTGGCCGCTGCATTAATTTTGCATTAATTTTGGTTAGGTTCGGGTCACGACCAAATCACTTTGCAACCAAAGTTATGGAACGAACTATGGTCATGACCAGAGGTTCTACTGTATACTGCATATATGCATGCAAACATATATGGCAAAGGTTTCCCCCATCCACTCATGTACAATTTGGGGAAGGGGCAAATGCTCATCTCTGTTTCTTGTGGGAGCAAGAGCTGTCCGAAGACATGTGGTCGTGTGGCCAGCATGGCAATATGCTGAAGCACACAGAATGCTGCTACCTTTCCATAGAAGTAGTACCAATTTATCTACTTGCATTTGCATGCTTTCAAACTACTAGGTGGGCAGCAATTGGGCCAAGGACAGGAGCTTACCCCATCAAGGGGCACTCGGGTCTCGAACATGGGCTGTCAGCTTTCTAGCTGACAAGCCCAGCATCTTTAACCACTGAGCTACCATGCCCCTATATACATATATACATGATGTATACACTATATTGCCAAAAGTATTCGCTCACCCATTCAAATAATCAGAATCAGTTGTGAGTGAATACTTTTGGCAATATATGAATGAATGAATACATATACACATACAGTGCACTGATGATATTATTTAGTTTGGCTAATGAAACGTTTGCAAGAAAATTACAAAGCTCAGGGAGTACCAAGGACCTTTCATACAGTACACTTATTCCCACTGGTGTGGGGGGGGGGGGAAGAGATAGTACATATCAAAATCAAGTTTTGCAACTTCCAATATAAATTCTGGAAAAAAATTTCAAAGTCCAAAATTAAAGAAAATAAATAACACCACCTCTTTAGAAATATACACTGTATCATGTAAATATGTGAATACTTTTCTTACTCTTCTTCCTGTAGTGGTATGCTAGATTATAATTTAGCATAATGCAGAAATCGGCCATTGTAGTCAACAAGTCATGGTATATGATTTAGCAAGTAATGAAATGCAATAAACCATAGGTGGGGCCTGCATGAGTTTAACTGCTGAAAAACAGGTTGATTCACATATCACTAGTTTTGCTCATCAAGATAGAATCTTTGCAAATATACTAACTAGGAACTAGTTATTTAATCCGTAGACAGAAAACATCTCAAACAACTTATTCTTCAAAAGCATCAGAGAATTTTCATTCTTGCGTTTTTTAATATCATCCTTTCAGCAATTCCTCCCAATTCTTAGCAAATATTCATGGAACAGAACTGAAATAGTAACCCGTTTTTCTGTACTACATACACTATGATGATTATCTACGGCACCTCCTTAATACAAAAATCTAGACAACTTTTAACTGAACTTTTGCTTGCAGAGGAAGTTTCAAAGTAACAAATGATACAATTCTGTTTTGCAGTTTGCCAGACACAGCAATATTACAAGAAACAGCAGAAAGTCATTTTTTTTCCTGTTAATACTGTATGTTATTTTCTTTCTTATTGCCTGAAGCAATGTTATATTGTTCTCAATAAAATGTATTGATTGTCTGATCACAAACCCAGCTATGATCACTTTCAAACCATGATTTACATGTTGTGGTTTTTGGTTGAAGTTGTGATTTGTTAAACCATACTTTTAGCACAAAATATGAACTCAGCAATACAATTTCAACCATGAAATCTTTATTATTTGTGCAATGTCTCCTGTCACTTATGAAGGGAATGAATGTCTTTCAGAACCCATCCTATTTTATCATCAAGAACCTGGTATACAATGTTTTCACTGACAATGTTATAAATGTGCTAATTAACAGAAATCATTTGTTAAGAATCTTTCCACACAGCAAGACTTCTACGGGCATACATGTAAACTCTCATTGTCTTATTACAGGACTTACCACTTCAACACGTGCAAGAATGATAGGAAGTCCAAAAGCAGAGACCACAATTCCAGTTGTGAAAAAATATGACAGTTCCTTGCAAGTACTGCTTGCTGCATCTGTATCATCGCTTACTCTTGTTGCAATGAAGTGAGGAATAGGGCATATGGCATAAAATATCAAGACAAATAAGGGCCAGTAGGTACTGCAGAATGATAAAGAACAGGAGATTAAGGAAGTTTAAAATAAATGCATATGCAATATCAACTTCTTTAGTCATATACAAAAATGCAGCTGTACACATTCACATATCTATCTCAACACATGTGATAAATACAGGTAGGCCTCGATGTACGACCACAATTGAGCCCAAAATTCCCATTGCTAAGACGAGACAGTTGTTAAATGAGTGTTGCCCTTTTTATGAGTTTTCCTGCCAAAACTGTTAAGCATATCACTGCAGTTGATAAGTTAGTAACTTGGTTGTTAAGTGAATCTGACTTTGCTTGTCAGATGGTCACAAAAGATGATCACATGACTCTGGGACACTGCAACCATCATAAACACATGCCAGTTGGCAAAGGTCCAAATTTTGATCACATGACCATAGGGATGCTGCAATGGTCGTAAATGCAAATCTTAAGTCACTTTTTTCCATTCCGTTGTAATGTTGGTCACTAAATGAATTATTTTAAGCCGAGCACTATCAGTATATATGTCACTTTGTACTGCTTCCCCAATTCCCACCTCTTTGATCCACATATGAAATGCATTTATTCAATCCACTGTTTTTGATACGTTTTTGCCAGACTAATTCAGTTTTCTCTTTTTTTCATACCATTTCCAAGTATTAATCCCACCATTACTACTTAAATTGTATCCCTCTACTAAATTTATAAACTTTTATGCCAAATAAATGTGTTCAGAATTTACATGATTGATAGCAAAGAACTGATATTGTCTCAAAGTAATATGTTCTTACCCATATGTTTCTAAGGCACATCCCAACATAAGAAATGTCAAACCAAGGACTCCAGTGAATGATAAACCAACCAAAGCTGTAAAAGTGGAAATAAAAAAGAATGTCACTCAGTTCAATTTTAATAACCAACTCTCATGAACATAATTATAAAATCACTGGCTGCTGACATTCTTTAAAAATAATGTTAGCACGCATCATGGAAGTTCTAAGCAGAGACATAAATGATCTTGTTAACGACCATATAGAATGATTTCATATTTTCCTTAAAAAATCCTGCCTCCCATACCTACTACAGATGATCAAAGGAGCAAACTTTGACCACGCTTGCAAAAAGTTATCCTTCTTGATTGGGAACGTCTCTTCTTAGATTTTGGCTTGAGTTTTTTTAATTATACCACGAACAGAAACAGTTCTGCAAAGTGGAACAGAAATAGGACAGACTGGTCTTAGTGATTTTGATGGCCCAAAGTCTGCGGAGATGAGGCAAGGGAGCGGTAGGGAGTGCTTCTACAGCAGGGATCCCCAAACTTGGCAACTTTAAGACTTGTGGACTTCAACTCCCAGAATTCTCCAGCCAGTTAGGCGAAGAGGAGAAATCACCAAAGAAACTTTGCCTGGCACCCAAAGGTCCATAGTGCACTTGCCCGTGAACCAGCTGAATAAGCACGACAGAGGGAGGATCCTCCTTTCCTTTGATCTCTGTTTTCTGCGGGACTGTAATGTCCTTGGGGAACCCCCGGGCAGGGTGCAGGAGAAAGCGACACCACCACTAGCAACAGCAGAATAGCAAAAAAGAGCCGTCCAAACTAAAAATCCTTTACGAAGAGCGCCTGAGTAGCCGGCGAGAAGATGGGGAAGGGAAAGAGATCTTGGGATCTCTCGGGGAAGAGATGCGGTTGCCCCAGCGATGGTCGCTATGAGGAGAAACGTACGACTTCCTCAAGACAATCCCTCCCAGAGAAATGGGGGGAACGGCTCGTACCTTTGATCCCCGCCATGCCTCCTTCCTTGAAGGGGCGATTCTCACGATCGTTTTCCGGACTTCGAGGCAGCAGAGGCGGAGTGTAAGGAGAGCTTCTTCCGCCTTCTCTTCACGTGGTCCACTGAGAACGCCTGCCCCTTCCCATAAGGAGGGAGGAAAAAGACGGAGAAACGCGAAGAAGTTGCTTCACAGTAACAAAAATCCCCAAATCCCCATCCCTAGATGATCCCTAGATCCGCTTCGGGGATCTGGGGGGATCGAGTGAGATCTTTCGGGAGATGAGATCTTTCGGATGGGCTGCTTCGTGTTCGAACAGCACCAGCTTGCGAGTAAATCTCACAGGGGCTTTTTTTTGTGTCCTCCTTTCCATTGGTTTTGAGGCAGGAATTCTCTCAGTAGGAAGCTCTTGTTTCTCCACCGCGACAGAAAATAGAAATAAATTCTACTTGTATTGTTTGTTTCTCTCGGGTGCTCTCCATGATAGATCGTGTTACCTAAGGAAATACGATTTTTTTTGTCATTTTATCATTTGTAGGTATTATTGTACTGGCTTAGTTATGTCTTTGGCAAAGTTTCTGATTAGTACCTTTGATAATAATAATACTTTATTTGTCAGTGCACAAGATATTTATAGTGAGATTGGTTGAGCTCCCTCAGTGCATCACCACCCCCAACACCACACAGTGGAGACAGAAAATCCCTAAACCAATAAATCATATTAACAGACACCTAGTCCTATTGCACCCGTGTGAACATGTTACACATTGCGCCGGCCCTGCAAGTCCATCGTACTATGTATTTATGACGTTATTTCACATTCAGGAATCTGACAGCCCACAGATAAAACTGCTGTTCTGTGGAAGTCGGGGGGGGGGGGGGGGGGGAGTTTTGTAACTTAACAATCATGCAACTGGTAATAATACATGAAAAGTATAAAATCAGGTGTTGTATTTGCAGGTTGCTTTGTTAACAGCCATCACTGTGGATCTAGCATCTGCTTAGAGGACAGAACTAAAGTCCGAAATAGTATAAGGCCTCCTGCTTGAGCAGGGGGTCAGACTAGAAGACCTCCAAAGTCCCTTCCAACTCTGTTATTCTTGTTATTCTGTTAAAGTGCAGCCAAGCCCTTGGGTTGAGAACCAGCTGTCTGACTTTTGTCTGAGCATCTTTTTGGTAGGAAAGGAGAATTTGCAAGCTAAAATGAATTGTCTGTGGAGATTCTCAGTCATCCAGGTCACGGTTGTCCCAAAGGTGCTTTTCCAAGAGGCAACTGGACTGGTTTTTCTTCAAAGATGTTTCACTTCTCATCCAAGAAGCTTCTTCAGCTCTGGCTGGATTGTGGGGAATGAATCCTCCATTCCCCACCATCCAGCCAGAGCTGAAGAAAAACCAGAAACTCTAGTTACCTCTTGAAAAAGCACCTTTGGGACTAAAATGAACTGGTTTTTGCTTTACGGTCATCTCAGAGTTTTCAAGGAATATAAATTTATGTCTGGTTTTAATTTTAAGAAGTATTTGTTTTGGGGGATAATTTGTCGAGGGGTGGGGAACCTTGTCTGAGGAAAAAAATCACCCAGGGCTTTATTAACATACAACAGAATAGGTTAAGGTAAAGGTTCCCCCGCACATGCGTGCCAGTCATTCCCAACTCTAGGGGGCAGTGCTTATCTCTGTTTCAAAGCCAAAGAACCAGCACTGTCCAAAGACATCTCCATGGTCATGTGACCGGCATGACTAAATGCCAAAGGCGCATGGAACACTTTTACCTTCCTACCAAAGGTGGTTGCTATTTTTCTACTTGCATTTTTATGTACTTTAGAACTTCTAGTATTGCAGAAGCTGGGACAAGTAACGGGGCTTACCGCATTATGCGATGCTAGGGATTTGAACTGCCGATCTTTGTGATAAACAAGTTCAGTGTCTTAGCCACTGAGCCACCATGTCAACAGAATATTTTGATTCTTATGTTCTCCCGTGCTGATATTTAGAAATAATTTGGTATTTTTATACCTATGCAAAAATATTTAATGGCACAGGAAATGAAATTCCAGTTTTTATTCTTTTGGATTCCTCAAAAGCAGTTTAACCCATGATCAAAATGTTTAGAAAAGCATAAAGAGATTTTTTTCTTTTCCCAGTTGAAGAGGATGATAGGACAGGGAAAGAAAAATGATTACTTCTAGAGCAGTGTGAAGATCTTAATGTGGCAATGCCATCAGTTTGAAGTGTTACACTAAGTTTCGGATGATGAGTGTTCTCAGTAAACAGACTCAGAGTTGGAAGAAACTTTGGAGGTCTTCTAATCCAACCCCTGTCCAGTGTGGGACAAATAGTTGTTCAATCATCTCTTTAAAATGTCCACTGATCTCCCTGTACTTCAAAGGGACAGGTTGTTCAATGTATTAATGCCTCCGAGAGTCAGGAGATTCCTCCTTATTTCAAATTTAGATCTGTCCCTATAAAGCTTCCATTGGTTGGTTCTAGTCTTACCATTGGCTGCTGTAGAGAATAAATCCCTGAATTATAAAAGCCCGTTTTATACTTTTTGATCTATTTCTAAGTACCATCTGTACATTACGGCTATTTTACTCTGGGATTTTTTTTAAACTGGTCCTGTAATATGAATATTACATATGCTTGTGAATGTTTCCCTGCCTAAAATATCCACACCTACATAAGAAAAGCACTTCATCAGCATAATTTGTCTCCTGACAAAATGAAGTGGCTTCAACAAAAACAGTCCATTCACTTCTCCCTTTTTTGCAGAAAGCATAATATTCAAGAGTTAGACTGTTGTGAAGAAGAATTAATACTTCATTTATATTGATTTAATCTATTGCTGCTTTGACCATTTATACCCAGTGGACATTGGTTAAATTGCAACCTTTATTTCATAAGGAAGATATTTTTTTTAAAAAAAGTGTTAAAGCACAGGAAAGCTATAGATAGAAGACAGCATCATTTTTTATATATTTTAAAATTACATGAAATAATAATTGAACAAGGAACTGTCATTTGGAGGTTCCCAGAATATAAATTCAGAAAATTGTAGAGAGGGATTAATCACCACAGACTTTTATGGGCTTGTTTAAAAAGAAAATGGATTCAAATTGACCATTTCCATGTTTGATGTACCTGTACATCTTGTTATCCTTCCACATCTTCAAACTTTTATTCCACAAAGAATAAATACAAATCAAATGGACTGAGTTCTTTGAAGTTTTTAATATATACAGATCTTTCAGACTATTCACAGTTCAATGGGCTTACTGCAGATTTACAAAAAGAAAAAAAAGAACTCTTGATACACCTGAATAAAAGTGTTATTTCCTGATAGCATCAAAAAGACAGAAGAGGAAACCTTGTCTGGTCTCCATCGTTTTGATCGCATAGCAAGTCTCATCTTCATGCATAAAACACAGCAGTTAGAGGAATGTTTAAACTGGATTAACTTTTCATGATTCTGAATTAGATGAAACTTAAGGATTGCTTTGTGTTTCACATAAATTTGAGTTAGCTGGATTTATAAAAATAATAAATTTGATACACTAAGCTAATCATTGGTATAATCTCAAAAAATGTTTTCTATATTAATTAAATCTATTTATATACAGCATCATAAGCATCTACAGAGGAAAATAAAGGAGTAAAAACATTCACAGGAACATAATTCACATTCCAAAATGTTTTTAATAGACCAGCACATATTTGATCAAAACATTTCATAATATGTTAATAAATAACATCCAGTTTGTTATACTTTTCAAACATCTTAATGTCTTGTATATATATAAAAAAGGAGAACTTGATGTTTTTGATTCACATTGGCAGTAAATGGCAATAAATAATGGATCAATACAACAAAAAGGTGGCATGTAATATAAAAATAAATGTAGGCTGGTTGACATGCTGTATCTGCAGAAAAGGGTTTCTCTCACTAAAAAATCAGAACAGAAAAACAGATTGTCTTAAAAACACTAAATAGACAAAGATTTTCACATTACCTTGAAATTCCTTCCTTTAAGAAAGAGTGAAAACTTCTGCCTATCCACTGGCCTCCTAGTGAAAATACAGACAATTTTCCTCCACCCAGTGTTTTTAGGCCTATCTCTGGACAGCTTTATGAGAAGATAGGCTGTATAATAGATTCTAGTGTGTGACAGGACTGCAGTGCTACCATGCATTCAATAAATGAGAAATACAATTTTCAAATGTCACTTCAAGATCAATAATACTCAGTCCAGGTCTACACGGTTGTTCCTGACTTAAGCTGACTTAATGACAGTTGTTTACGAGGAAAAATAATGCATAATTGCTTGTGATTGGATTTCATTTAGGAAATACCCCTAAATAAAAATTGCCATTACGTGTGTCTCTGCGGAAAGAGTACTATGTAAAATTAGTTTTGTAAGAAGGTGGGAAAAAACCACTTTTATTTTCATAAGTACCATACAGATGTTTGTATTGCTTTTTGAACCGATATATCTATTCTAGATAAGATTCCATCATTTGAATAATTTACAAAATAAATTAATTCCAGAGGCTTAGAAGGTGAGCCTATGTTGCACTCAAGTTGTATTAAAAATGATCTGGGAAGCTTATGTTTGATCGAACTCAATTAAAATTTTGGAAGAACACAAATTAAAGGAAAAATCAAGGATTCACCTGTATGTAAGAAGATAATATAATTCAATGGGGAATTTTAAAAGCTTGCAATATAATCACACCCTTAGTTTCTATTAGTGCAGAACAGTCAACACAACGTGCTACTGATTTTGATATCATCTCCAAGAGTTTCTGATTTAACATAATAGATTATTTAAAGATGCAGCTCCCAATTCAACTATTGTGAAGAATGTCTGCTTAAATCTTAAACTTGAAATGCAATACTACGCTTAAGGCTGCAATAAGTTACCAGCAACATAATTAAGTTATTTATCTGACATATCCAAAACATAAGAAAACAAACAACTTAAGGGCCAATTGGGATAAGAAAGAGAGTGTTTTAAATAACTGCATATGAATGAAGATGTACCGTAGTTTCAGTTAGTTCTGGATACAAACTTCAAAATCAAGCCACATCCAAAGTGGTAGTGTCCCTTTTGCTAAAGGCAAAGAGACAATTTCATCTCACTTGTTCCAAGGCAAACAATCCTAATTTACTAGAATGCCTATTTAAATCTGAAAGAACATTATAAATCAGTCCCAAGAACTCCTTTCTTTTTGCATCTGTAATTCATGAAGATCAGCCTTCTCTTTTGTTCCTGTTCATGAAGAGTATTTTTTAAAAAATTGGGCTAGTATTAATACTTTTACATCTCCAGCCAGACATCAGTTCAGCTGTGAAAATCATGTGGCAAGGAACAATACAAGCACTAGCACAGATCTACAGCAACGTCTGAGGACAAATGCTAATACAAAGGCTTCTGGCCCTGGTTATCAAATTCCGACCAGGCGTCATTGAGCTCCATAAAAATCATCTTTGCATATTGTTCATATGGCTGTCCGGTAGCCTGGAAGAAAAGCAAAACAACAGGTCTCAATAAGTACAAAGATCCGTTTGTAAAGTACATGCACACAGAAATATCCAACAGAAATTTGGGGTTGCTTAGGCAAATCCATTTTTCTCCATGGGCTTTTAATTAAAAACAAAAACAACAACACTAAGTCTAGGGCTTAGCTTTATAACCAGTCACCTGAAGTGAAAAGATTTTTAGATGGAGGTGGGAAATTGTGAAATGGTGACACTTCATTTTATTTTTAAATATATATAATAAAGCCAAAGGATAATTAGGAACCTCACAGGAGGATGTGTGTGTGAGAGAGACAGAAAGAGAGGGAGGGAGAGAGGGAGAAATTTTTTTAAAATGTTTTGTTGGGGTATGAACCAGTAAAATTTGACTTTCAAGGCAAGAGTAATACTGATTGTGGTGTTGCTTCAGTTACAGTAGCAGAAAGGTTTAAATGATATAAGAGCAAATACTCAACTGAAGCCCTTCCTTCCTCGCTAAAGTGCCCCATGAAGACCAACCTGAAGCCAACTAAAGCCTTCATCCCAAACTGACAGAACCCCTCTAGACAAGGCAATAGGAAAAAGTTTATTTCAGAAGCAGAGCCTCAAAGGTCACTGTGAAAGTGAGTGAGGATTCATAGAGGGTGACCTTGTCTATTTCTGTCCTCCAAAAAGAATTGGACAACTAGGCAATGCAGAAAAGCCCATAGATTTATTCCATGACAAACAAACAGATAGGCTAAATCTTGTTTTTGAAACAAATCAAACCACAAAGCTGTATTATACATTTGTGGAACAGTGCACATTTTATCAAGTTTGATTATCTCAGGAACTAATCAAAGCAACAAAGAAATGACAATAAAATAATGTTGCACATGTTCATTTATAGTGGGATTGATATAGGTTGTACATGTTCATTTATTCTAAAGAAGTACTTGCAATATAAAACTCTCTTGTCAGTTGGCTAATGATTGCCAATCAACGTTGACTTAATTGGCCAAAAAATGTTGCTTATCACAAAACCAAACCTTAATCCTAGTGATCTATGGAGTGCTTTATGTATTTATTTCTAACCTGGGGCTATTGTTTTTTCAAATCACGATTTTTTTAATTAAAAAAACTCATTGTGAGGATTAAAACACAAGAAATCTAATTTTTCTTTTTCCTACTTAAATGAAACCTATTGGAACTTTTTAGACTTTTTTTAATATTGAAAAGAGAAATACTGCAAATTATCCTGAGATTTCACACCTAAACCACCTCTCTCAATTGATTTCAAGTCTTCTCCCTGGACTGTGTAGATCTAGTTTGAATGAAAGATTATCAAGATGAGTCACATTTGACAATACACTGTAAGAAACAACCTCTCATGTAGAACATTTTGATATTTTAAGGTAATAATGGTAACAACAATGTATAATTGTTTGTGCATCTGAAGTTGCCTGCAGCAATACATAGAACTAGAATATTAGTTTTGTAAGACATAAATCCCAAGACATTGTTTCTTACTTTATCAGGATGAACAACAAGTACTGCTTTCCGATAAACCTTTTTCACTTGTTCTGGAGTTACAAGATCGGCCATGCTCACAGGTTTCCACTTTGTTTCTCCTTCCCATAGCACTGTATGCATGGTAGATAACAATGCTCTTATATTTCTCTCCTTCCCTTCAATCCATTCAAGGATCTGTGTAGAGAGATATAATCCTGAATCAAACAGCTAAGCAGGCAGATGTAATTATTCCTATTACGGTAGATCAGAAGTCCCCAACCTGTGGGCCATGGCCCTCTATTGGCCCATGGCCTAATTGCCACTGGGATGCATGAGTGGCCAGCAAGTGTGTATGCATGTGTGTGTGTGCACAGGGCTCCACTTGTGCAAGCATCACCACGCTTGCACGAGCCTCATTGCAGTGCTTGCAGCCCCACTCGCACAGGTATCACTGTGAATGTCGTGGACGTGCACAGCCACACATGCACACATGTTCCTGCCCTTCCAACGAAATCACCCCTCTGAGCCGCCAATCTGGGTGGTTCCAGGGAACTCTGTATTAGACTAAATTTGCTTAGACTGTTTCAAAATTCCAGAAAACAACCATGATTAGTTCATCATATAGATATCTTAAACTACTCTCCTGAAGCCGGAATATCTCAATGGGATTTTCTATCCCCTCCTTTCTACCATCATTGTCACCATGTGGATGCTAAGATTTTGAAATTAAAAGGAAAACAACAACAATGCAAAATATCCTGATAAGTTGCTATAGCATATTGACATTATTTATGTACAACATACATAATTAATATTGCATCCTAATACATCTTTGAAACTTTATTTTAAAAATGTCTAAGATATCCCAATGCGTACTTTTAATTTTTCAGGATCCATTTCTTTGGCCATTTCTTCTTTTCGCATCTCTGCTATTGTTCTGGGGCCCTTTCTGTCTCTATGCGCATTAAAACCTTGGCCAGATAAGAGATCCTCAAAATCAGCAGACAGTTTGGGCTTAGGATCTGAACAGTAAAATAAAAATAAGTATTATTATTTCTGATCTGATATAGTTCAATATTTCTCTAACACGATCAAATTACTGTATCACAAAACTTAAGCCAAACAAGATTACGTGTAGGCATTTACAGCACAGAAAAATATGGGAATTTATACTTTCTCCTTCAGTGCTAATGTTGTTAGCAGAGCTTTCCACAACAGCATGTCACTGGAAATTCAATTACAGAACTTTTATGTAATGTAGGTAGTCCTTGACTTACAACCATTCATTTAGTGAACAAAGTTACAACCACATTGAAAAAAATGACTTATGACTGTTTTCACACTTATGACTGTTGCAGCATCCCCATGGTCATGTGATCAAAATTTAAATGCTTGACAACTGGCATGTATTTATGATGGTTGCATTGCCCCAGGGTTATGTGATCATCTTTTGTGAACTTCTGGCAGACAAAGTCAATGGGAAGCCAGATACACTTAACAACTGTTACTAGCTTAACAACTACAGTGATTCACTACAGTGACTGTGGCAAGAAAGATCATCAAATGCAAAACCCACTTAACAACTGTCTCACTTAGCAGTGGAAATTTTGGTCTCAATTATGGTCATAAGTTGAGGACTGCCTGTAGTTTAGCATTCCGTATATTGCCTTATCTAGCCTATCTATCTGAGTAAGATCCCTCTTCTTTGGTTTATCACAGGGGTCTCCAACATTGGCAACTTTAAGACTCATGGACTTCAACTCCCAGAACTCCCTTTAGACAAGAATTCTGGAAGTTGAAGTCCACAAGTCTTAAAGTTGCCAATATTGGAGACCCCTGGTTAATCAGGTAGGCCCATTTTGAACTTAAACTCACTCAGCAGTTCAAATAATATGAATCTAATTTTCATTTGTCTTTGAAAAGTTCAGCTCATGTGAACATGTGGTAACTAAAAAATCATAATTACATGTATACTGCTGTAAAAATGGTATACCTGGGTTTTGTTATTCTCTTTCCACATCTAGTGAAATTTATTGTAGAACATAATATTATCAAATATGAGAGCTCCCTGTGTATGAAAGCCATATCATTGGCAGATAGGAAAACTGGTAGCAGTTTCACTGAGTTTCACTTCAAAATAATGGGCAACAGGTAGGCCTTCAGATGTTGTTAAAATTCAATTCCCAGCAGCCTTTGCCAACAATGAGGAATGCTAAGAGTTACCATCTAAAATCCAGAAATCTATCAGTTGCTGTTTCTTCACTTACAAGTCATTGGGAAGAAGGACAAATATTGGTTTATTATAATAAGCAGCAGTACAATCTCTGCAATTCAGTCTTCCCATGCCCTTTAGATGTGTTAGGACTGCTACTTCCAAGATCCCTGTTAACAATTCCTAATTTGGAGTGTTGTATTTCCAAAACTCATAGAGGGCATCTGGTTGGAGCAAGCTGATGTACAGCTACTCTTAGAACTAGAGCCATGATGGTAAACTGTGACACACATGCCACAGCTGGCCCGCAGAACCCTCTCTACAGGCACATGAAGCACACCCCAGCTTGGCTCCGCCACGCATGCGCATACGCCTCCCACTGGCCAGCTGGTTCTCGGGTCTCTGCCACACATGCACAGGGGTGGAGTGCATGTGGGAGACGTGCACGCATGCAGGGGGTGGGATGCATGCGCAGGAGTCACACATACATACATGGGAGGGCAAGTTGTGCATGCTTTCAGTACTCTGTACCAAAAAGGTAGCCATCACTGAAGTGTCTAGTTTAATTTCAGACATGTCACTTATATCATAGTTAACAGAGACTTGGCCATGAAAATATTACACTTTGTAGCCTATCAAGCAACATACTATTTGCATTTAAACATAGTTCAAAAAATTAAAAGTTCAGTTACCAGAACTGCCCGATCCTTTTCCACGGTCATTTTGACCAGCAGGCATTGCAGAAAAACTCACATTATAATTCGGCCTATTTTGCGGAGAAGAATGAGGCATGCTTTGTTGAGGTTTAGTCTGGGTTTGAGGCCTAGGGAATCCAGGGCCCTGTGGCCAGCTGCCACCTCCCATTGGCTGGGGAGATGGTTTCTGTGGTGATCCCATAGGAGGAAAAACCCCTCCCATTCCTGTAGGTGTATTGGGTTTGCTGGCAAAGGAAGGACAACCTGGAATGTGAAGTAAAGCAACGTGTATTAATGTTATGTTTGCTTTAGCAAGAAACCAGAATGAGAATTGTTACACCTATAACCAAGTATCAAGTCATGGGAACTGTAAATAAAACCCATTTCCAAGATTATAAATGCTGACAATTATTATACTCCACAATAATACATAGGCACACAGATCTTACAAGGCAAATTTCCTAATAGATTTGGGAGTAGGAGTAGAGAATGGCTGTACCCTTCAGCTTCTCCAGAACAAATAAAATGATATGTCCTGTTACTTTCAAGTGCAGGGTGAAGTTGTGATTAATTGACTGCTTGGGGTGCGGGTGGGGAGCGAAACTTAAAGTCACCCAAACAACTTGAATGTACTGTATAATCAAGAGACTTGTTCATCATATTTAAGGCATCATTCTATTCATTAAGACATCACCAATTGCAATTCTAATGTTTTACTTTTGCTTGCATCTTTGTATCATTTCCCTATTACTGACTTGTGGCATATGACCTGGCGTAGCTGCTGGTGTGAGTCAATAAAAGGGAATGAGAAAAAGGGAGAAGCAGCTCAACCCTGGGCTTGAAGGCCATCTGTGTTGTCACTACTGCTAGCCGGAGCTGATGTGAGGAGATGTAGAGACAGCAGGCCCATCAGTCGAGTCTGATATATGGGTGTTGGGGACCGTGGCACGACAAAACCGCGCTCCACTAAAGCGCGCCCGATTAAACCGCGTCGCTGACGTCATCAGCAGGGCAACAACAGTGACCGGGGAGAAAAAAGGGCGCTTTAAATAGCGCTTTGAAAGCAAGCCGATTCAAGTTAAGGTAAGGGTTAGGTTTAGGGTTAGGTTTAGGGTTAGGTTAAGGGTTAGGGTTAGGTTTAGGATTAGGTTTAGGGTTAGGTTAAAGGTTAGGTTTAGGGTTAGGTTTAGGATTAGGTTTAGGGGGGTTAGGTTTAGGTTTAGGGGTTAATTTTAGCTTTAGTGTTTACAGCGTGCTTTTTTCTCCGCCCTGTTGTCGCGCTGTGATGACGTCAGCTACGCGGTTTCGTCCAGCGCACTTTAGTCGAACACGGTTTTGTGGTGGAACCATTGGGGACTGCAGCCCTGAGGGGGGAGCACCCACCTGCTCAGTTTCTGAGGGACATGTTGCTGGAGTGGGAGGGAGGGAGAGATAGAGGAGAAAACAAGGGAGAAATGTGGTGTAAAATAGAGTAGTTAGCGACAGAAGTTGGACAGTGAAGTTTTGTGCAGAGCAGTTGCCAGTTGGGGAGAAAGAGACAAAATCCACAGGGGACTTCCCTGAAAGAAAAGAAATGAGGGCCCAGAGAGAAGACATCTTCACCAAGGTGTCAACCCTGGAGTGGACATGGCTGAGGCCAACTTGGAGGCTTCGGGGTTGCCACAAAACAGAGGGAGGGCGGAGATAGTTAGATGAGGTTTTGTAGCCAAAACAATAAAGCTTTCCTGTGGGAATCAAGGACATTCTCACAGGTGGTTGGCCAGAGGAGGAGTGAAGTAACCAAGCAACCAGCCAGCACCTGGATTGGACAGTGTGACCAGTGACTTGGGGGAAATGTGGAACTTTTATTTTTAATTGGGTGAAAGCCATGGGAATTTTTAGAGTTGACTTTCACCAGTTGTGCCAATATGATGTTCTTTGAGGAATTTGCCTGCCTCAGAGTTCTACTTTCTATGGGTGCATTACTTGGAACCCTGACACAAGGCTCAAAGTAGGAAATAAGAGGTTCGTGGGTTATTGGTAAAGCCCTCTGAGGAAGGACTGATAGGTAGAGGATCCTGAGAAAGGTTCTTTTACCAATGGAGTAGTAGTACTGTAGCTGAGTAGATCCAGAAGAAAGTCAAGCCATACTGAGCACATTACAGTAAATCCAGCCCATTCCTTTATTTTCATTCTTTCTTGGTAAGCCCAGAAAAGGGGAAGGAAGCAGGAGAGCTAGAGGGAGGGGGTCATCTCTCTTACTGCAGGTAGTGAAGGGGGAGAGAGGGAGACTAGGAGGAAACCTGACATTGAGGAGAACACTGAAAAGGTCTGTATATATCTGCTGTAAATAACTGCTATAAATGCCTTCACTGTAAATAGTAAAAAAGCATAAAGCTTTTTCTGTGTGCCATCTCCACCTCCAGTTGTAAAAGAACCTCATGACACTGTGACATAAATAAAAAAGATAATAACTACAAATAGCCATGCCACATCACATCAATTATCTATTTGGCCTTGATTCTGCAAACCAGCAAAAAACCAAGCCAGGAAAGAAGGCCCTTGTTTCAACATGAATGGGAAATGTAAACAAACAAGACAGCAAACAGCAGAGAAGAGTATAAATGTAGTTGTTATGATCATAGTAGACTTTAAAGGTTAATGAAAAAAGGGGGGCAAAGCATTTTATAAAAGGGGTTGGAAAGATATTGAACAATGGATAATTCCATACATTTTATGATCTGTTAATTGGGTTGCATTAATATGTCCTTACTTATTTCCTTAATTGTGTTGGTTAAGATGAGCAATTTTTCTCATACAAAACCAAAGCTACAATGATATATAGAATGAGATATGTAACTTCTAATTGCTCACCATTTAGATAATGTACTGGTGAAGATCATTAATCAAACTATTCATATATATATGATATAATCTATTAGCATTTGAAAATCTGAACGAATGAGAATTTCTCCCACTAGATATTATGACTATAATGATCACAGATTCTGGGGTGAATCATATAAATCTGAAGGAAATCACTTCAAAGCCAAATTCAGACAACACTTCACATAGAAGGATATCATAATCACTCTCTACCTCTCTTAGCATAATCATCAAGGGAATCAGTGTCAAAATCCAATAAATGAACACCCATTTTAGACTCTTCTTTGGGAATAAGTCATAGAACTATAATTATTTGGATATTCTAGATTCAATTATTTTTCCAGCAGTAAATTAATTACAAACGATGCCCTTAAGTAATTGGTTTTTTTTTACTTCTAACTAAAAATAATATCTTGATGTCAAGAGATAAATAAACAGATTGGTGAAAAATCTCCCATGCATATTGTTCAAAATTCAGAACTTAAAGTTGAAAATAACAGATTGAAGCAGACCCAGGAAATTCTGAGTTGCTTCAAAAGAACCCAGCATAGTCAATGCTATCTCCTGAAAGCTATCATTTGTGGAATCCTTAACACAAAGTCCAATACCGCCAATTCCTGATATGTGCAGCACACATGCAAAATTCCCAATCTGTCCTGGGTATCTAACACATAAGCCTCTATATTGACATTTTAATGGACAAGAAGCCTGACAAAACAAGAGAATTGTTCAGAGTTCTCCTTAGAATGTATACTAGAATTGAGACTTCTGGTGAATGCCATGCAGAGCCAGATGTCTTGCCAACATGGGATGGCATTTATGATGGAGATCATAGTTGGAGGCTGGATCTGCACTGGTAAAATCTCTCCAGAAAAAGGAGATATCATGATATAACCCACATGTATTCTGAATAACCATTTCTCATGAGTAGACCACAGGGACCACAATTTTGCAGATGGTTTATGAGTTGAGTGGTTGGGAGTAGATGGGATACCATCTAAGCTTACAGCTGTAATGCAGTCTTTTAAGAACAAAAGTTCAACAGAGTCTCATTTCTTAATCAATGTTTAAATTATCTTTTTACTGTTGCAAAAATAGTAAGACCCTTTTGACTGACAAATTTCTACTACATTCACTGGGTAAGTCTCTTTATCTTTAGTGAAGGAAGTATTTTGAATATGAATTTAAGGACTTGAAAAATGTTATTTTTTGGAAAATAGCAAAAAACAGAAGGATTTGAAATAGAACGTTGAAATTGATTATAAAATCTTTCCCATGGGAAACAGTGGATATTTACATTCCTTGAAAAAACATACAGTGTAATAAGTTTGGTCTTTGAAGGTTGGACACTTGAGGGCCTGAAAAGCAAATAAAATAATGGATATACTGCCAGATGTGTGTGAAAAAAATATATTCAGCAGATACTTTAAAAAAAATTTTTGCTGTAATTGAAAGACTAGATGATGCTATGAAAGTGAAATAACTTTCACTGGAGAATGAATTTGACTTAAATATGGATTTAAAAAATGACAGTCTATAAGAAGGATATGGAGCAAGATGAACTGAACCTACAAATAAAGCTAGGTGATGTTTAATAATTAAAAAGGATATGAGAATAATAGGCCAAAAGAATGACTTGTATAATCTTTTTATACTGGATTTATAAGAGGGGCTTGTTAACGTTGGTGATTTTGTGAGAATAGAAAAATAAATGAAAAGAAACCATATGCTGGGATATTATTTGAGGGGACCTATTAAGATCAAGATTTGGGGAGTAAGGGGAAAGAATATAAAATGGGCTTATTTGATCAATGATATAATAGGCTCTGGTTATTTTTACTAATCTTGAAAGGAATTTTTTTTACTAGAACTGGAAAATAATGTTTCAAAGTTTTGTTTTAATGATAAGAGGTTATTTGCTACATTTAATTTTTTTCTGATTAAGTTTAAAATAGTTGTGGTATCATTTCTGGTAACCTTTATTGGTTATATTTGATTGGTGAGGTTTGCGGGATTTGCTTAAGAACAGACAAGGAGATATAAATATAAAAGTAAGAAATTAAGTGGGCTTATTAGTTTTATTAGATTAAGTTTATAATAGATAGGTGATTGTTTCTGATAAACCTTACTGGACTTTTACTGATTAGGAAGAATGATGAGGAGTTTTATGTTTATTGAGAATGAGGTGAGATATAAGGTGAAGAGGTTTGTAATATTTTAAGAAGTGGTGATATGTTTTTGAAGTATATATTTGCTGCGAAGAAGGGAAGTTACTTCTTTTTCTTTCTTTCTTTTGTTCTTTGATTTTCTATTTTTTTCTACTTTTCACTTTTCTTTTTACTTTTTTGGGCTCTTTATGGCTTATGATAGTTTTATTTAAAATTTAGAAGAGTTCAGTGAAATACTGAGAGCTGGGAAAGTGGCAGCATTTTGTTATCTGTCATTCATGGATAGACCTTGGTTATTCATTCTGGAGAAGCAGACAACAGACATTAATAATAGCAGACTGTTATATGAACATGCACTTCTGAATATACATGTGTTTTGGTTATGCAATCATCAGTCAACCTGCTAGATTTGCACCAAGAGCTCCCAAGTCAGCAAAAGGATCCAGAGTTTGTGGTTTGGCTTGATGTGTGGGGGTGTTGTGCAGTGATCCTGTAGGGCTGGAAGCAGTTGATTTGCTCACCATACCTAGATGATGTAAGAAGAGAAAAAGCATGTTTATGAAATACAATTGAATGACCTCAAAGCTAAAAGTAGCACAATCCAACTGCATAAACTAGTTGGTTAACTCAACATAAGCAAAGCATATCATTTATAGAATTGTAGTTTGGGAATATGTCTTTCTAGGTCTGTATTGAAGATATATTCAATCAACAGCATTGAACAAGTCTCAACAAGCACCCAAAAAACCTTTGGCCAAATAGAGTAGAAAAAAATAACACCCAGGTTACTTTTTCATTAAATCTTGTTATTAAGAGAATAAAGAAGCTAACTTAGCTCATATACTATAAAATGCTTTTGACAACTATAAATAGCAGCATGTATAACTTGTAGTACACATGCTTTTGTAAAATCTCTGTAATACATCAATACTTCTTTGGGTATCATATTTTTTCTATTTCATTAGCACTCCTGTAATACCCTTGGGCAATTCTTCTTCAACATTTAAGATATTAAAGTTAAATATGTTGTGCCATTGAAAAAGCATATTTTCAAAACGTCAATATCAATTGCTGGAAGCTGATCCCCTCTTACATCCCTGATAGGAACCTATTTTGCCACTTCATTTAGAGAAAGTCAGTTTGATATAGTGGTGAAGGCACCAGGCTAAGAACTAGGCCTGGGATGAAAGCAATGGCAAAACACTTCCAAAAATCTTACTAAGCAAATTGCAATGACTGCTCCCAGCAATTACCAGGAATCAATACAAATGTGAAGGCACCAGTGGTGGGTTTCAAACTTTTTTAGAACCTCTTCTGTAGGTGTGGCCTGCTTTGTGGGAGTGGTTTGCCAGCTATGTGGGTGGGTGGGAGTGGCTTTCCAGCCATGTGACTTGGTGGCCATGGCCAACTTGTAAAATGTGGTGAAACTCACTTAACAACGCTCTTCCTTAGCAACCAAAATGTTGGCTCAGAAACTCTGGCATTTGAAACACACAAGTCTTAAAGCTGTCAAGTTAGAAGACCCTTGCACCCCTAACCCTTTAAAAAAAAACCCAGGGGTGTTCAAACTTGACAGCTTTAAGACTTGTGGACTTCAACTCCCAGAATTCCTCCTCTCACTCTTCATCTTGATGATATGCCGACGGGCGGGGGGAGGGAGCTGGAATCAGTTCTAAACGGCACTGTAGATTTGTGGAACCTCTTCTATAGAAGAGGTTAGAACTGGCAGGAACCCACTCCTGGAAGGCATGTCTAAGCATGCTAAGCATGTCATCTTGTGCTATTGAAGGGAAGGTGGAATATAAATCTTACAAACAACTACTTAGAAACTGATGATAAATGTCACAGTTCTTAGCTGAACATCTTTCACATAAATCATCTTAAACATATTAGATATTAGTCTCACCGGCTCAAGATTGACTCAGCCTTCCATCCTTTTGAGGTGGTAAAATGAGGACCCAGATTGTTGAGGGCAACTGGCTGACTATGTAAACTGCTTAGAGAGGGCTATAAAGCACCAAGTGTTATTGCTATTGCTATAAATCATCTTAAACAGATATTAATGTCAGACAAACCTGATTTACTAGGCCATTCCCAGTCTCCTGAAATATCTGGCTGAATGGAAACAGTTGGTGTATTCGAAGAACCTTAAAAGATAAACATTGCCATTTAGCAATATTTTTAAAACAGTAGTATAAACAGTTATCCATTCATTTGTTTTAGCCTATCTCAATTGTTTGTGGGAAATTCACCATGTCTTCTCATTAAATAAATATATATACAACTTTCTCAGAATAAGTAGCTTGTGAGTACTAATCTCACCAGAAATGAATACCTAAAATGTTCTAAATTCATTTTAGAATAAATGAATGAATGTGGGTCGGAGGGGAGCAGAAATTCTGACTTGGGGTCTGCTTCAGCCTCCTAGTGCAGTGCTTTGGGTGAAGGCTGGAGGGAAGTACCGCTGGTACTTACAAAGAGCTGGAGGTCCTTGTTCCAGTGAGACTGCATCATGGCCTGGAACTGGCTGACCATCTCAGCCCGCTGAGCCTTCAGGCACTGTACCTGTCCTTGCACTCCCGCAGGTCTTCCCTCTGCTTGGAAAGCCTATGCTCCTAGTCCTCAGTGAGGTGCTTCTATTGAACCTCCTTGGTCAGATCCAATTTAAACTGAGCTGTTTTGCCAACTCTTTCTCATGGTGGCTGCTTAGCTCCAACAACTGCTTCCTGTTGGGGCCCAAGGAACCCAGGCAGGGAGGCAAGGAGTGGCTGGGAGAGCAGGGATGAATAGAGGCTGATGAGGCACCCCTTGACATGAGTGACATCAAGTTGGCCACACCAACCCAGTCACATGACTACCTAGCCATGCCCACCCAGTCGGTCATTAGGCAGATCATATTAGTGGTCCGCCGGATTTAAAATTAAGAATTTAATGGTCCCTGAAGTCCGAAAGTTTGGTAACCCCTGTCCTAATTAATACCAGTGCACTACTATGTTCTCAATTCCATAGTACGTTTTTTAATGCAAATTTCCGTGCTGCAAAGCAAAGCGTTAGCCTCTACCAACTTATTTATTTCTTAGAATGCATGAAAGCCAAAATTCTACTTATTTACTCAGAAAAATGTGTTGTCTCCTTCAACCATTTTTGCATCTTCCCCATTGTGTAAAGTAAGAGGATGAACAAAAACGTTCTGCAATAATTTTTGAGGGAACACAATTCCCTAATTTGTTCAGGTATTTTTGAACCTTAGACAATTTTAGATTTTTATTTTTTCAATCCTTTCCTTGTCCTTAGCTGTGGATGCATAACCCTTGCTATGATAGTCTTGTACAAATCCTGGAGGGGATCATATGTGCATAACCTCATTCTAAAATATTGGCAAGGTCAAGGATCAAAGAATGTCTCATGTGTGAACTGTAGTTCTCAATATAGACATATCAGTTGTGCCAATGAGCAGCAGATTGTTGGGTGAAAATTGATATTATTTGCCACCACATAGATTTTCTCCATGACATTGAGTGAAAAGCAGAAAGCAAAATATTGGGGAAAATTGGGAAATAAGCACTGGATACTGTGAGTATGAAAAAGGCCTCTACTTCATGTCAACAGACAATCTCAATGACTTAATGTAAGCAATAATTTCTCACATAGCCATGCCACTTTGAGTGCTTGGAAGCATCTACCAAGATTGAACCAGATCACTTGGGGTTGAACAGATTCCATATTTTTTGTAAATAAGATCTTATTCACATTTTTTTAAAAAAAATATGAGTGTTTTCCCAAAAGGATTACTAATAACCATAATAATGTTATGCTATTTGACCTGCAAACAATTTGAACTCTGTGGTTTATTATTCTGAACATGGATATATTCCTGCTGAACAGATTCTGAAGGATCCAATCTGGGTCAATCACCAGAGACAGAAGTTCCCTGAGAACAGGCTACAGCACGAGTCTGACAGCTCAGAAGACTAAACCTCTGGTCCCAATGACCAACCCAGATTAGATCCTGCAACATTATCCTGGGATACATATATTTGCCTTCATTCGTGAACAGATACCGTGTTTCCCCGAAAATAAGACGGGGTCTTATTTTCTTTTGAACACCCCCCCCCCTGAAATAAGCGCTTGGCCTTATTTTCGGGAAGATCTTATTATTTTTGAGTTGCAGGAGGCCCCTTAACCGTGGCCCACAGCCTACAGAACAGCTGATCCAGAGAGGGCCAGAACTTCTGTCTCTGTTTTTGGCACACTCTTGCCAGCCCTAGTGTCGCTGGGCCTGCTGCTCTTTTTGTGGCTGCCACTAAGAGTAGGGGTGTGGTAGCTAGGGTTTGCAGGAGCCGCCTCCGCAAGGCCGTTCTGCATGGATGGCAGGTGCATGGCGGGGACTGGCTGCACATGCATTTAAATATTTTAGGGGAGGGCTTATTTTGGGGGGAGGGCTTATTTTAGCCCATGTGCTCAAAAGCCCAATTGGGCTTATTGTCTGGGGAGATCTTATTTTCGGGGAAACAGGGTACTATTTAAAGAAATTGGAAAATAAAGCATCTTATTCCTTCCATTTGCAAATAACCCACATTTCAAGGGGGAAAAGGTTAGCACCATTAATTGTTTTTATCATAATTCAAAAATAAAAAAGACATCATACCTATGTTAAAAGGATCCCCTTGCACTGTAGGTGAAGGACTCCTTGTTGCTTGAAGAAAAGGATCACTTTTGGCATTTGATGAAAGGAAAGAGCCTAAAAGATCTGGAACAGGTTGCTTAGGACTACCCCCAAATGGGTCAAAGGCAGATGCTGGGGGGGGAAAAGTGAATTCAAGAACATGCTTCTTCTTTCTATTCCAATACTGTGCAATATACTTATATTTTAAAGGAATAGTGTAATATTCTGAACTTTACATAAACTGTGTCATTAAGGTGAACCACTGCCAAAGCAAGAGTGACAATTCTTTTAATCTAATTTTAAAAATGGAGAAGAGGGATCATAGCAGTCATTAGGAAAACAATACTAGACCCATGCTGTGGTAGATGACACACAGCTTTCAGCAAATACTTATCCAGAATGGCTGTGGTCACAATGTAAATAGACAATTCAAATTGCATAAGGTGAATAATTACATGTGCAGGGCATAGGATGCGCCAGTAGGTGTCATAACATGTCCTGCTGCTCCCTTGGCATATACAGGCAGGCTAGAGAAAGCACCCAGGTAAATAAAACCTGGTTAGCATTACCTCTAGTTAATAGAATTCACAATTCTTTGCAGAAACCAAGTGACCAGAGTAGCAATAGATAAAGTCAGCAAGAGCCTAATAAATCATTCCTTGTTAAAGATGGATTTTTTTCATCTTGCAGTCCTGATTGTCTCCTAGCTATCTTCCTACTGTTAAAGAATTACTTGTTGGGATGAAAACAACCAAATGTGTGATTCTTGACTGGATCTTATATTGCACATATTCATAGTCTCTCTCTTAAAATATACAACTAGGCTAGAAAGCATTGAAAATCCACATAAGGAAACTCTCCTGTTCTCTTACCTCCCAGTGCAATACTATGCTTATCCTACAAAAAAATCCAGATTCTCCTGAGTTGCATAAAAGAGAGGGAGTGAATAAACTGCTAGAAAATAGGGAAAATTGGCCAGCACTAATTGGAGGCATTTACATCTGAGTTCTGAGGAGAGATACAAAAAATTCTTCTATCCACATGTCTTAAAACCTAGCAGTTAGTAGCCGTCCAAACTAATAATCATGAAAAGTAATTTATAAATCCAAAGGAAGACACAACTCTTTTTCATGAGGATTCTTGATTAGCATCAATTGCTTAAAGTGAATTTTGTTTGTAAAGTACTTTAAGATTCTGGTTAAGATTTTTTTTTTTACCTTCTCCTATTCTTGGGGACAACGATGGGGATGCTGAAGTTGCAGACCGCCGTGGAGTTGACTGTGCTGAACCAGTTCCACCCATCTGAAAGACATCTTCAACAGGTCCCTGACTGCCTTGGTTTAATCCTCCAGAATTTCCAACCCCAAAAAGGTCACTCAGCAAGTCTGAGTTAGATGGTGGTGCACTGGGGGCTGCTGAGTAGTTCATAGGAGTACCGGCCAAACCTAGAAGATCTGCATCCTCTTGTGGAGGGGGGCCTGGCTGCTCTTGCGGCTTTTTGCTGTGCTTTGAAGTGCCGTGAATTTTGTCAGTGCTAGTGCCACTGTGCTGACTGGAGAGGGATAAGAGTTCATCATCGGATTGCTCGCTTTCTTCATGGACCAGTGCTGCCCTGTCCTCAGAGCTGGGATGAGAACTGGTTCTTTCTGCCTTTTGATCTAAGTAGTAAAAACAGCTTAATGTTAGCTAGCAACTTTGTGGTTCTTCTAAGGCAGAAAAAAACAATCCTTGGGGGGGAAACAGCCACATGTGAAAGCAGACAATACCAGCAATAATAATTACTGTATTTTTCGGACTATAAGATGCACTGGAATATAAGACGCACCAGAATATAAGGCACACCAAGATTTTGAAGAGTTTAGTTAGTTTAGTTTAGTTTATTTGGTCTTGTATGCCGCCCACTTCCGAAGGACTCCGGGCAGCTTACAATAAACAAGGGAAGGGGATAAATAGACAAAACACTTTAAAATATGCAACATTCACAGTTACCATGGGGATGGATATTTCACAAGCCCCCCAGCCTGCTGGAGCAGCCAGGACTTGGTGGCTTTGCAGAAGGCCGGGAGGGTAGTAAGGGTCCGGATCTCCACGGGGAGGTCATTCCAGAGGGCTGGAGCTGCAACAGAGAAGGCTCTCCCCCAGGGGGGGTCGCCAGCCGACATAGGCTGGCAGATGGAATCTGGAGGAGACCTAACATGTGAGATCTGATCGGTCTAAGGGAGGTAATCGGCAGGAGGCGGTCTCTCAGGTACCCAGGTCCGATGCCATGTAGGGCTTTATAGGTGATGACCAGCACCTTGAAGCGGGTCCGGAGACTAATGGGTAGCCAGTGCAGCTCACGGAGGATAGGTGTGACGTGGGTGTACCTGGGTGCACCCACAATCGCTCGCGCGGCTGCATTCTGGACTAACAGAAGTCTTCGAACACTCTTCAAGGGCAGCCCCATGTAGAGCGCGTTACAGTAATCCAGTCTTGAGGTCACAAGGGCGTGAGTGACTGTCTGAAGGGCCTCTCGATCCAGGTAGGGTCGCAATTGGTGCACCAGGTGAACCTGGGCAAAGGTCCCCCTGGTCACAGCCGACAAATGGTGTTCTAAAGTCAGCTGGGGGTCCAGGAGGACTCCCAAATTGCAGACCCTGTCTGAGGGACGTATAATTTCACTCCCCAGCCTGCGAGATGGAATACTTGGCCAATCTTTGGGAGGGAACATCAGAAGCCACTCAGTCTTGTCTGGATTGAGTGCCAACTTGTTTGCTCCCATCCGGACCCTAACAGCCTCCAGGCACTGGCACATCACTTCTACTGCTTCACTGAGTTGGCACGGGGCAGACAGATACAGCTGCGTATTGTCCGCATATTGGTGGTACTTAATCCCATGCCGGTGTATGATCTCACCCAGCGGCTTCATGTAGATGTTGAATAGGAGGGGGGACAGGACCGAACCCTGTGGCACCCCATAGTTGAGGGGCCTTGGAGTCGACCTCTGCCCTCCGACCAACACCGACTGCGACCTGTCCAAGAGGTAGGAGGAGAACCACCAAAGGACGGTGCCTCCCAAACCCACCTCCCGCAACCGTCGCAGAAGGATACCATGGTCGATAGTATCGAAAGCCGCTGAGAGGTCAAGGAGCACAAGGATAGAGGGGTGACCCCTAGCCCTGGCTCGCCAGAGATCATCGATCAGCGCGACCAAAGCAGTTTCAGTGCTATAACCAGGCCTGAAGCCAGACTGAAAGGAGTCCAGATAATCGCTTTCATCCAAGGGCCGTCGGAGTTGAGAGGCCACCACTTTCTCAACAACCTTCCCAACAAAGGGAAGGTTGGAGACTGGACGATAGTTGCTGAAAATGGCTGGGTCCAGAGATGGTTTCCTCAGGAGGGGTCTCACCACCGCATCCTTTAGGAGGAGCGGGAAAATTCCCTCCTGGAGAGAGGTGTTAACTATCGTCCGGATCCAGCCACGTGTCACATCCCTGCTGGTCGAGACCAGCCAGGAGGGGCATGGGTCCAGTATACAAGTGGAGGCAGTCACCGCTCCCATGGCCTTGTCCACTTCCTCAGGAGAAGTAAGTTGAAACTCAATCCATAATGTATGCTCAAGACCTTCCCCCGGTACCTCGGCTGGTACCGTGCAATTGGAGTCCAGCTCTGTCCGAATCCGAGCAACTTTATCCGTTAAATACTGAACAAATTCCTCAGCTCTACCTTGTAAAGGGTCATCCGCATCCCCCCCTTTCAAGAGGGAGCGGGTTATTCTAAACAAGGCGACTGGGCGCGATTCAGTGGATGCAATAAGGGCGGCAAAATGCGAACATTTCGCCGCCTGTATTGCCACAAGATAGGCTCTGATAAAGGCTCTCATCAGTGTTCGGTCTGACTCAGATTTACTGGCCCTCCAGCGGTGCTCTAGGCGTCTCTTTTGGCGCTTCATCTCCCGGAGTTCCTCGGTAAACCAAGGGGCCCTCCTGGATCCGCTGCCTCGGAGAGGTCGCAAAGGCGCAATCCGGTTTAGAGCCCCCGCCGCCACTGTATTCCAGGCAGCGACTAAGGAATCCACCGGATTGTGGACGATAGTATCAAGAGGTAAATAAAAAAAGTTTTTGCACTTTACAGGCCTCCCAAACCTTCTGCATGCCTTTTTTTAGTGAAAAACAGGGTGTACAGAGAGTTTGAGAGGTCTGCAAAGTGCTCCTGCTAGCTGGGGGGGGGGGGCAGAAATGAGCAAAAAATGGGCCCTTTTTGCAAAAAACAGGGCATGCATAGGCTTTGGAAGGCTTGTAGAGTGCAGGCCTCCCAAACCCTCTGCACGTCCATTTTTACAAAGGGGGCGGGGTTTTGGGAGGCCAAAAATGCTGTATTCAGTGTATAAGACGCACCCAGGTTTTCACCTCTCTTTTGGGGGGGGAAGGTGAGTCTTATACTCCAAAAAAATACGGTAAGTAATATTGCTTAATTCTCAATGCACAGAGCATATCCAAAATATAAATGAATGTATGGTGTTTGCATTCATTTTGCAGCCATACATTGCTGTGTGCAAATAGCAGGCATAAATCTAGCTGATTCAAAAAATGTGAACTGAATTTCATGCACATGCAGGAACTTGGTCTAAATTAAAGAATGCCTGTCTCGACTATGGCATAATATGTACGAGGTCCCTGAAAAGAGGCAGGAAGATGAAGGAGGGAAGGAAACTAATAAATGAACTGTGAATTCTGGAAGATAGACTACTTGAGGAGAAATCATATGTACCTTGCCAGCTGAGAGATGACAAGAATGCACCCTGGCCAACATTCTTTAGGTTATCTTGCACTGCATCTACAGAACTTCTACCTATAATGTAAAAGGAGTCCAAATAAATCAAAGATGAGTGAATTTAAAGTAGCCAAGCTTGATATTTTCATGAAAGCTGAAATCTCCAGTCTTTGGCCATGCTGACTGGGGATTTTATGAAGTGGAACTATCATCTATGTGGGCCCCAGGTTGGGGATTATTCCCCCAGATAAAACAAACACCTTCCTTACCTGCCAGAGCAAGGGTGTCTTGATGCTCCTGATGCGATGAGAAAAGAATGCTTGGGTTGATGTCTTTTGTGGTGAAATTCTCCCATGGAGGAGTTAAGTCAGTCTGCCTATCAGCAGAATCAATTTCAATTTCCACAATGATATGGAAGAGTTGGGGATATTTTTCTGGTGAGTCACATGCATCCAGCTCAGGCCTAAAGATTCAAATTAATTCAAAGAAATGGTTTGAAGATCACCTGTTAAATCATAGTTTGAGCCTGAATATAATAATGACAATTTACTTATACAATATGATTAATTCTTTTTTTAAATAAAGTACTAATGTCATGTGATAATAAGCAAGAAGTCCTATAGAACTTCCCAATAAAAATTAATTTAACATTTAAGTATCTGGACCTTGGAGTGCATTTCTCATTGGAAACAGAGAAGGGTATTTTGGACTTCATGTATTCCTAGACTCCAAATGCAGAAAATATTTCAAAGATGCCTGAAGGAAAAGATATATACGGTTCCTTTAAAAGCAAATAAAAAGGTTCATTCACTTTTAATGTTTTCTTTGATGAAAACCTAGTTCAGCTTGAGATAGTTTTATAGAAACCCATATTCCAACCAAAGCATTCACAGAAGAAGCTATGATCCTTGTAGCCTACTCAACACCTCTGCCAATACAACTCAGTTACTATCTCCTGAGCACTGACAGACTTCTTCAGCTAACAGAAAAGAGAAACAGAATTATTAGTGCAGCTGAAAGGACTTAAGTGGAATTATCTGGCTGAGTTAGCACTGTTAGCTTCTCTAATTACCTAAATTCATCTCTATATAAGGACTGGTTTTCAGGCTTCTGAGTGCTGAACCTTGCTCACTACTCATATATTACATGAATCATGTAGGATATCCAACCCTGATGCAGAAAAATAAGTTGGAATTAATTTTAAATTCCCATGTGGTCTAAACTTTTCAATAATTAGGTACTATAAAGGTATAGGTTCCCCTCGCACATATGTGCTAATCATTCCCGACTCTAGGGGTGGTGCTCAACTCCATTTGAAAGCTGAAGAGCCAGCACTATCCGAAGACGTCTCTGTGGTCATGACTAAAAGCCGAAGACACATGGAATGCTATTACCTTCCCACCAAAGGTGGTTCCTATTTTTCTACTAGCATTTTTACATGCTTTCCAACTGTTAGATTGGCAGAAGCTGGGACGAGTAATGTGGCACTAGGGATTCGAACCGCCAAACTGCCAACCTTTCTGATGACAAGCTCAGTGTCTTAGCCACCGAGCCACCATATCTCTTGTAATTAGGTACTATACCATAGGTCTATTAGAATCTGCTTCTGTTTGATTTATTAAAAATTAATTTTGAAATGTTGGATCTTTTACTCACTTTTTGCAGTTCAATTTATTTCATTAATGTGTTGTAATTATTCTTATACAATTATATTCTATATCCTATTTTCAAAAATTCCTGTTTTGAAGGTAAAGTAAATATTTCTTGAATAAATCAGATCTACAGTTTCCACTTGTTGGATTTGTGAGCTATTTATTACAATAAGATCTCATGATATCCACTTTCATTCAGTTTGATGTCCTAGAAGTACTTACTTAGTAAATTTTAATGTTGTTGATCCCAGAGGTACGAATCCAGTATGCAACTGAATCTGGAACATTTGTGTATTTGTCATCTGTAAGAATTGTTAAATACATAATTTTAAAATTAAAAAAACAAAACCATAACAAAATTAAGATATTTTATCATGGAAGAACTATCAAGAAAGTTGTAATTCACTTTATTTTATTACTATAGGCATCAAAACAAAACAAAAACATTTTTTTTTGTATTGAGTAATATTTTTTATTTTTTCATTTTCATTTTCATACACTCACATGTATACTGTGCATAGCCAACACCATACAGTATTAAACAATAATTGCATCAATTCCTCTTGTCAACAATACCTCAGAAAATAGAAACCCAATATACTTCTTCCACTCCCCATACACCTCTTTCTTCCACCACCCTCCAACTTTCTATCTCCCTCAATCATCCCCCTCTACCCTACTTCCCCTCCCCCTCTACCACTCCTTTCTCCAAATCCACTCCCCCCCTTCCTTCTCCCCTTCCCTCCCACCCTCTCTCCCATTCCTCTCTGCCCATCTTTCTTCTTTCCCATTCCTCCTCCCCTTGGTGTATTTCCACTATATGTCAATGTACTTGGCTTATCCTATTTTTAAAGAGAGATTAAACAAAAACATATTGATGCAATAAAGAAATAAAATTTTTGTCTAGAGAGCCAATTTGCTCTAGTGATTAAGGCATCTGGCTAGAAACCCAGAGTTCAAACCCCACCTTAGGCATGAAAGACAACTGAGTGACTTTGGGCTAGTCTACTCTCTCTCAGCCTAACACATCTCCCCGTGTTGTGGTTGTGAGGAAAATAGGAGGGGGAAGAAGTGTTGGATATGTTTGCTGTCTTGAGGTATTTATAAAAAAGTGGGAAATAAATCAGTAAATCATTAATTTGTTTGCTAATGGTTAAATTCAGACTAGTGGCACATCTACACATTCCCCTCTCCCTAAATTTAGGATCAAGGTATCTCAATAACTATTCTCTAAGTCTGTTAACTAGGAATCATAGGATTTTTCTGACTGATCCAGAGCTGAATTAAAGCCAGCAGATGCAATAAGCACAGCCCAACAACAGTGTCCAGTGGCCTCTCCATTGCTTAACTGAGAACACACCCAATAAGTGATTAAAAACTAAAGTTGAGTTTGACAGTGACAGGGTTAAGGGCATGATAGCTGGGGTGGGGGGATATACTATTATGCCATAAGCACATTCTTATTTTACTTAATGGTTGGACTGGTTGTGGAAGCAGTATTTTTCATTTTACTCTTGACACAACCCTTGCTATATGCATGATGTGTGTTCTTTCTCCAGCAACCATGGTAATGAATGAATCTGCCCACTTCCTATTTGCTGACATCAAGTACTGGTATGAACATAATATTTTAGCACCATTAACTAAGCAAATTTATTCCTTCAGCTACCAAAGAGATTTCAGTAAGAAACATCACAACTTTTCAAAATTGCTTTTTCATATCCAATCATTTTAACTAGGGTGAAACTACTCATTACTCTTAACAGTTTTTCTGAGTAATATGCTTAAATCCAATTTTTATACCATACTATTAAAATATTTTAGATCAGCCTGAATGTTCAACCTTGCACTTAAAAGATATATCAATTCATACTTTAGCTTGAAGTCGTCCCCCAATGGTGGATCGCATATGGTAGACAGAAACAACTACATCACCATGGACAGTGACTCCTAGTGGAATAACAACTTTTCCTTCTTGAACACGGAATTCCCTAAGGAAAAAAGCAAGCAGAACATTCTGCCTAAAGTGGTATTCATGAGACTCATAACAGAATTCACATTGAACAAAGCATCATAATCAGGAGTTGAACCTTGCACTTCATTATTGTTAAATTGGGTGGAGTCAAAAAGCTCAGTGCTGGGATTAAAATAAAAATATTGTTCATATTTATTCCAACTTCTAAATGTAATGATCTGGCTATTCTTAAAAACTGTTTAATTCATAGATTATACAGACAACAATTCCTATAGTAAATACTATACAACTCATATGACTTTCACTGCATCTGCATGTAAGCTGTTTATGATCAAACATTATTGTATACTGAAATAGTATTAGCAGATGTGTGACATTCAAGCTGCTCAGAAGCAAAAGCAAAACTTCAGAGGAAGACACAAAATATCATACGGAATCCATGTACATTAGATGCATAAAAGGGTTGGCTAATTGATGTCAGTCTAAAGGGAGGAGTGTATGGATGGTTGGATGTAGGATATCCTTCAAAGCAGTTCAGGCAACTGAGATTTCTATCTCCCTGAAGGAAGCAGTAGCTGCTGAGATCCAATCAACATCAATCATAATTGACTGAAAGCCAGGGTGCCTAGGTATGTGGACTTAGCTCACCTGTGCTACCATAGATAGGTACATATTAAACAACCAAAGTGGGATTTTATCTGCGCAGTCAACAGAGAGGAGCTTACTTCATTCTTTCGTATTCCAGTGATGTTGTAAATATTCTAGTTTCTCCAATAAGGATGTCACAGAAAGGCCGACAGCCATTTCTCTGCTTGTTGAAACAGGGCACTGGGCTAAGCAGGACTGATTTGATGGTTATAGGCTTGCAGTGAGGCTGGACAGGTTTGTCTGTTATTAGATCACAAATATATCCTAAATACCTGCAATGAAAAATGGGATTCATAAAATTCTACATGTCTAAAATTCTACTGACTATGTACTTTGGCTCTACAGGGAACTTGGTTGATTATCATAATGAAAATTTTCAACAGCAGTCAAGAAAATTTAATTTTTTAAGGAATGCTTGCAAATATTAATGTCAAAAGAGCAAATCCAGTGAAAAATCATGAATTAATCAAGGAAGAAAGAAATAAAAATATAGATTTGATCGTGACCCGTCAAAACCGCGGAGGACAAAATCGCGCTCGACGAAAGCGTGCATTTGACGTCATCACAGCGCGACGAAAAAAATTAAAAATTGAAATAAAATTAAAGCAAGCCGGTTCACATAAAGGTAAGGGTTAGGTTTAGGGTTAGGGTTAGGGTTAGGGTTAGGTTAAGGGTTAGGGTTAGGTTTAGAGCGTTAGGGTTACGTTTAGCATTAGGTTAAGGGTTAGCGTTAGGTTTAGCGTTAGGTTAAGGGTTACGTTTAGGGTTAGATTTAGGTTTAGGTTTAGGGTTAGGTTTAGGGTTAGGTTTGGGGGGTTAGGGTAAGGTTTTCGCTTTATTTTTACATTTTTCGATCACAGCGCGATGTTTTCGTCGCGCTGTGATGACGTCAAATGCGCGCTTTCGTCGAGCGCGATTTTGTCCTCCGCGGTTTTGTGGTGGAACCGATTTGATACATTTGACTTAAAAACTACAGAAGCAAGCTCTCCCTGCCTCTAAGAGAATTAGTACTTAATATACAAAAGTGGCAAAATAAATTCATTGTCATTTTGCTGCTGCCTTTCTGGAAACTGTCCTTTCTAACTATTCCTATTTTCAGCTATCCATCAACAAGCTGGGTGACAAGTGGCCCAGAAGAGTACAGGTCCCAAAATAAATTGCATGTAGCCCATGTTCAGCCTTGACATAGAATGTAATCAATTTTCCCAATGGTATTGTCCCCACTCCATGTGTGTTGTAGCCTAACTTCTATCAGGGGTGGGCTGCTACAGGTTTGCCTGGGTTTGGGAGAACCCATAGCTAACGTCATGCCCGGTTTGGAGAACCTCCAAATCCCACCCCTGACTGGCCCCGCACCCCCTCCCCTCCCCTCTCAGGAGTCTCCACATGGCCCATTTTGGATGCGAGGTAAGTGCAGGGCCCACGCAGAGGCTTGAGGAGGGGGGGTGGGCCTCCTAGAAGTTTCAGAAGGCCAGAAACATTTCCAGCCTCCGGAGGGCCTCTGAAGCCTGGGGAAGGCAGTTTTTGCATTCCCAGAGGATCGAGGAAAGCCTCCGGAGTCTGGGGAGGGCGAAAACACCCCCCAGCATGGTGCAGGAGGCTGACTTGGCCATGCCCACGATGACTACGCCCTCCAGCAACCAGGCAGAGAACCCATTGCCGAAATTTTTGAAGCCTATCCCTGACTTCCATCATGAGTTCCACTTGGGAAGATAGAATCAGGCTGAAGCAGTCTGATCTAGATGTTTCTGTCCAAATACACATTTTTCTACTTTTGAAAAGGTGATGGCTTCATGTCTAAAACCAAATATTTATATTCTTTGGGAACAACTGGATTCTTGCCGCCACATAATTAGAAGAACCTTACTTTAACAGGACTCCCTTAATATATGTTTGAGAATGCATCCAGAAGTACAAAAACCTTCAATAACATTGAATGTTTCATACTATCATTGAAAAACTTTTTAAAACACTTGCCAAGCTTTAGCCACTCAGCCAAATGTGATAAAACTATTCCCATTGATTTCAGTGCAGTTAGGAAGCTGTTAGAAAGCCAGTCTGGTATAGTGGTTAAGGCACCAGGCCGGGAGACCATGAGTTCTACTCTTGCATTAGGCACAACACAAAATGGATGACCTGGCATTAGTCACTCTCTATCTCAACCCTGGGAAAAGACAGTGACAAAAAATCTTGACATGAAAACTACAGAGATTTGTTTAGGTAGTCATTAGGAGTCAACATTCAAAGGAACAAAAATAAAGGTAGCTGTTGGTGTTAAAGAGCAATAGCAATAGGACTTAGACTTACATACCACTTTACAGTGCTTTACAGGCCTCCCTAAGCAGTTTACAAAGTCAGCATATTGCCCGCAACAATCTGGGTCTTCATTTTATCCAGCTCGGAAGAATGGAAGGCTGAGTCAACCTTAAGCTTGGTGAAATTTGAACTGCTGAACTGCAGCCAGCAGTCAGCAGAAGTAGCTTCCAGTACTGTATTCTAACCACTGACTCACCACAATGAGGGATGAGGTTGACTAAAATCTGGATCTAGGAACTAAGAGTCGTGGTGGTGCAGTGGTTAGAATGCAGCATTGCAGCCTAATTCTGCTGACTGCCAGCAGTTTGATTCTCACCAGTTTGACTGCCAGCAGTTTGATTCTCACCAGGCTCAAGGTTGACTCAGTCTTCCATCCTTCCAAGTTCATATTATTGCGGGCAAGTTGCTGAGAGGGCTGTAAAGCACTGTGAAGCGGTATGTAAGTCTAAGTGCTGTTGCTATTGCTAAGTGAATTAGTATTCCCTGATATAATATGCATTGTACATGATTTGTCAGTCATAAAACACATTTACTATACCTTCTGTGGGATGGCCAGAGTACTACTCCAGGTCTCTTTGAATTTAGCAATTGAACAGCAGAAGCTGGATTAGAGAAGAGATGACAGAAACAGAACATTGCACTGACTAAGACTGCTGATGCCACACGACCATCCTGTCAGACAAAATGCAAAACCCTCAATCAGGAAAATTTCACCTTGCAAATAAGCCATGGTTTTTTTTTTTTTGTTGTTAAACACATACAAAGCCTTATAAACAAGATCTTCTCAATGATGCTTTGAAACTAAAACTACAACAGAAACTTAGCAGAAGCTCTTTTGAGATGCTTCCCTCTGGAAAAAAAATGTTCATAGGATCATTACACTGATTAAACAGAAACAAACATTTGACTTAGGTCAATTCTAATGCATCAAAGGATGTTTTTTTTTTAAAAAAAGTGTAAAAAGATTTAGAAATACACAAGTGCTTCCTATGCAAAGGAAAGACTATTAAACACTGACAGTGAAACTTCCTTCTGATGTGGTGTGATGGAAACATACAACAACGAGTTAAAAACTAGAATGGGATTGTGTGAGATACAGTTATTTTTATATTTGGCACTGTGGCTCAGCTGGAGATAGACTACAACAAAGCAAGTCCATCAAATAGAAGATGAAGAACAAATAGGGTAGAATATTTCTCTCATTTCCTCTACTGTAATCCAGAGGTGCAGCGGAAGAAAACAGCATCCTACCAATGGTTCCCAGCTATGCCAGAAGTGAGTCATCATTGATTAAAGTGTACTTAGAGCGTGTCCGTCACAACAAACCAGAAGCATTCAAATTACAGAGAGTAAGTATCCAATACTCCAATAATCAGTTTGATAGAGAAAAGCTCCCAGCTGTGGGATGTAGTCAGAGTAATCTAATATCGCTATTAAGGAGATAATTCTGTAACATTCCTTTCCATGAATCTTTGATCTTCAGAGCAATCTGATAAACAACTTCATGGCCTTCAAATGTGAAGGATTACAATGTTCTTGAATTCCATGCTGCATGGTCAACTGTGAGAAATTATAAGATTGGTAGTTAAAAATTATATTTGGAGGGCATCAGAATGGATATAGCCGCTGTAGAATTTAGTAAGTATATAATTTGCATGAAAGCCATATGCAGAAAAGGATGAATATGTGGTTTCTCCCCAATAAAGAAAGCAGCAACTCAAAGAGATTTAAAGAGCTGTCCCTTACATATCGAGGCAATGCATGCTTCAGCTGCATTGCTGACACAGAGTTAGGACCAGAAGTGGTATTCAACAGGTTCTGACCAATTCTGTAGAATTCTGTAGAATCAGTATCAGAAATTTTGCACAGCCATTTTTGCAAAGGGGGCGGGGTTTTGGGAGGCAAAAAATTCTGTATTCAGTGTATAAGACACACCCAGATTTTCACTCTTTTTTTTTTTTTGAGGGAAAAAAGTGCCTCTTATGGTCCGAAAAATACGGTAGTTCGGAAAACCGATAAATACCATCTCTGACTGGCCCTGCCCCAATCTATTCTATGCCTCCCGAGTCCCAGCTGATCGGGAAGAAATGGGGATTTTGCAGTAACCTTCCCCTGGAGTGGGGAGGGAATGGAGATTTTACAGTACTTCCCCTGCCAGAAAGTTGTTGGAGTTTGGCTATGTATGTGGTTTGTTTGATGAGTTGACAATATAATTTTTAGGAGTTTCAACCCAGTTTATTTTTTGTAGATCTGTACACTGGTTATTTTATTTCTATTCACCTCCAAGAGTTCCTTAGGTGGATCAGTAGCTATATAAATTTGCTAAACAAACAAAACATTTTAGGGATTTGTGATAGTTCCAGGAAAAATAAAGGTAAAATAAAATAAGTTCCATTGTCCCGTGAAAGGCCATGGCTACACATCACACTCAAGCAAGATTATTGTAGTCTGATTCACGCATCACATCAAACCACAAACCATTCTTTACAAGTAATGATAAAGATAGCATTCTACTGGTTCAGACCGGTTTGCCTGAACTGGAAATTGTGGGTGCACCCCCCCCTACCCATCCCAATTCTAAGGCATTCCATTTAGGCAGTTTTTCACCAAAAGTGCATGTGCGGAAGGCTGTGCACATGTACAGAGGGGGGGTGTGCACTCACATTTGCAAACTTGCAGTGAAGGTAAGTGAATATCTCCCCTGTATATGATACTGTATATGAAGTTTGCCATTGTTTACCTTTGATATGAAATGATAAATAGGGAAGGCTGTGCCTGTCATATAGAATAAGCAAGTATGGAATATACAACCATTTAAGTGCATTTTTTTAAAAGTGGGATAAAATATTTAAATAAATAAAGATGGAATATGATAGACATGTGCTCACTATCCTGATATAGTTCTGACTAGCTTTTATCCATGAGAGTTTACCTTGTGGGAATAAACTTTTAGTAAGATGTTCTTTAGTGCTTAAATATAGGTTTTGTCATCATTACAGTACTGTATGGTCCATGGTGCTCTCTGAGCCTAGTTGTTTTCTGCAAGATCAAGGACTGCACAGTTCCATCCTGAGCTACAAATATTCTCTTCCATCAATTACACTACTATACCATGGAGTTTCTATGGGCAATACTGAAGTGAGGAATCAAATCTACCTGCCTATACCTGAGTCTTAAAGCTAGAACAACAGCTTCCCTATACAAATTGGATTAGATTTTAAGAGCTAGTGTCTTATTATTAATGAGCTTCCCTGCACCTTCTGATTTATAGCGTCTTTACTATAAAATCTGTATCTAGAAGGCAGTGAGGTATGATTGTCTGATCTCCATATTATAATTTCAAGACTGCACAAGTAGTCAAGAAAGAATTGAGTGTCAAAAGGCTGTTTACAAAAATAATGATATTTCCCTTGCATGGAACTCTATGAATCATCATTCTGTTGCAGTGTTGCGCCTTTGGAGAAATAGAAGAATTCCATGGATATGGCAGTTGATCTGTAGACTAGCATTCCTATACCATTTACTTCATTCTTTGTTATTTTAGGACGTACCTTATGAATCAATAACATGAATCAGAAGGGTAAAGAAAGAGATATTTGGGAAAAATGCTGATTACTAGAAATCTAATAAATAAAAATATTATGAACTGAATTATAAATATACGGACCTTTACTCCAGGTTGACCACCTGGAATTCCATGGATATGGCAGTTGATCTGTAGACTAGCATTCCTATACCATTTGGCATTGAAGAGGTCCCTCCAGATAAATTTATTTATCTGGTTAATAGTGTCCTTGGGACAGGATGTCTTCATATGGTTTACAAAAAGTCATCAACAGCTGGGACAGCCTTACCTCTGGTGGCAAGTGACCATCTTTGAAATTGCTTGGGGGCAAATCAGGAGAATCCATTAAAAGTGTCAACAATGCCAATGTGATGGTGATCTTAATACAAACATCCCGTATTTTTGGGAGTATAAGACGCACCAAGATTTTGAAGAGGCAAATTTAAAAAAAAAGTTTTTGCACTCTGCAGACCTCCCCAAAACAGCCTGGTTTTTGTCCAAAAAGGCACATGAATAGCCTTTAGAAGGTTTATAGAGTGTTCCTGGGGCTGAGGGGCAAAAAATGAGCAAAAAACGCCCCATTTTCACTCATTTTTGCCCTCCCCAATCCCCAGCAGCACTCTGGAAGCCTCCTAAAGCTACTCATGGCCATTTTTGTAAAGGGGGAGGGATTGGGAGGCCAAAAAGACTCTATTCATTGTATAAGATGCACCCAGATTTTCACCCTTTTTTGAAAGAAAAAGGTGTGTCTTATACTCTGAAAAATACGGTAATTCAATTCTAGGATATGTCAGGTGTATCATTTCTTCAACCTGGTGGACTCTGATGGCCAGCTGTCAAAATTCTGTTGGTGGAGAAGGGGAATAACTTGCTTGATGCATCTGTCATGGTTCTCAAATGAATCATTTGCTTATGACATCATCAGATTTGATAATCTCTAGAAGTAGGTGCCATAGTGGTAAGAGGGGATGCTGCTAATAATCAAATATTAGAAATTGGGAATCTGAAAATAGGAATGACAGGAATATGACAGAAGAGTTATTGCATGTATTATTTTGATTATTTTAATAGCAATAGCAATAGCAGTTAGACTTATATATCACTTAATAGGGCTTTCAGCCCTCTCTAAGCGGTTTACAGAGTCAGCATATTGCCCCCAACAACAATCCGGGTCCTCATTTTACCCACCTCGGAAGGATGGAAGGCTGAGTCAACCTTGAGCCGGTGAGATTTGAACAGCCGAACTACAGAACTGCAGTCAACTGAAGTAGCCTGCAGTGCTGCATTTAACCACTGCGCCACCTCGGCTCTTGACATGTATAGAAAAATGTGGATTATATAAGATACTTGTTTGTTGTGCTAACAATCAAGGATGGTCCACACATTATTTCTCCTTTTGGGACCCCAGAGAAAATGACCGTTGGTTTACCTGAACAGTCATTCTCTGGGTGCTGCAGGAGAGTCCAAGCAAAGGTTAAATTCAATCTATTCACCCAAGGACTGAGTTAATTTTCTTAACCATGCCTCCTCTCCTCATTGAGATCAGTTTAAAAATGAATGCAGTAGTCTGTGATGGACTTGTCCATGTTGTGTGTTCTGCCAACAGAAGAATTGCTCCGCACAGCCTGAGGCGATCCAGAGAAAAGAAGGAACCCCAGGGTGGGGTTGGACTCTCCCGCAGCGCCCAAAGAACGACCATTCAGGTAAGCCAACGGTCATTCTCATGTGCGCTGCTTGGAGAGTCCAAGCAAGGGACATACCCAAGCTATGCAGTCCCAGAAAGGGAAGAAAAATCGTCCAGGGTGTCTGTAGCCGCAACTACCCATTACAAAACTCTCCTCCCGAAGGAAGCCTCGGCGCAAGCATAAGAGTCAATGCGATAATGTCTAATAAACAGAGTTGGGGACAACCATGTGGCCACCCTACAAATTTCCTCCACTGAAGCTTGCGTTGCCCACGCAGCTGTAGTCGCAGCACTCCTCATGGAGTGGGCTGTGATTCTAGGTGATATCACCCTGCCCTCGTACTGGTAAGCCAGCTTAATGCAGGCCCTCAACCACCGGCTAATGGTTGATGGAGACACTTTGCGTCCCATGGATCCAGGCTGAAAAGAAACAAAGAGTGATTCGGAGCGACAAAGCTCCTCCGTCCTCTTGATGTATCTGAGAATTGTCCTTTGCACGTCTAGTTTGTGCCAGGTGCATTCCTGGGGATAGCGAGGACGAGGACAAAAGTTGGGAAAAATCACTTCTTGAGTCCTATGAAACAAGGAGTTCATTTTAGGTAAAAATGCCGGATCCAACCTGAGGATAACCCCGTCAGCCTGAAATATGCACAAGCCTTGTTGGACCGATAGAGCTGCCAGAGAGGCTGCTGGAGAAGCAGGCTGGGACCCCTCATCTACCAGAAAAGGGGATATGTCCCTTTGTGGGGAGGGATGAATTGGGATCTCCTGAGTAGTGTAAAGGACTAGGATCCCTGGACTGATGGCCCAAAGAGAGAGACAGCCTCTGGGCCCTCTCAAAAATGTTTTCAAGGGCTCAATGTCTGCAGACCTTGGCCTTGGATAGGCTTTGCTGCCCCTGGGATTGGGAGTTCCCTTCCCCTTCCTGCACTCCTCCATCTCAGGGGGATCTGGCCTAGTGCATTTGGATGGTTGCTCCTCTTGTGCCCTTTTGGCTCCTTCCACCATGGTTACTTCAGCTGGGAAGGAGGCTCGCAGTCTGCAGTTGCATGGAGGGTTTGTCAAAGCAGTAGGCCTGACACCTGCATGAACTGTGGTTTCAAGGTGCCTCGCAGATACGTCCGATGGATAGGAGTATGGCCCAGGGGGCCAAAGCTCTCCTAGGCTGTCCACTGGATTCTTCTTGACGGAGGAGGCCTCGCCGGAGGCCCGAGCTAAGGCCAAGCACTCCCTCGCGGCTATCTACTGGCTGGGAGGAAAGCGCAGCAAACAGAAACGGCCAGGGAAAAAGGTGCGCAAAAAAAAAACGCCTCCCAAAATGGCCACCACACTTTTCAGGCAATGAGGGAACTGTCGGGCGTGAAACAGAGCTTCTGCCGAGGACCCAGACCAGCAATTAAGGTGGAAAAGACAGTTGTGGAAGCAGGAAGCCTCCTGCTTTCCCCGCGCTCGCCAGCAGCCGCTGGACAAGCACCCTGGCAATCGCAAGCTCTCCGAGCAATACGGAGCTTAAAAGCCCCTAAATTTCCTTACCAGCAATTTTTGAACAAAAGGAATGAAAGATGACTAAACACTAAAGACCAAAATAAAAAAAAATTATTCTGATTAAGGCAGGGTTTTCAGTCTATTCACACAAAATGAGAACTTCTCAAACACACGTCTGAACTGGGCTGGACTGAGTTTTTAAACTGACCTCAATGAGGAGAGGAGGCATGGTTAAGAAAATTAACTCAGTCCTTGGGTGAATAGACTGAATTTAACCCTTGCTTGAACTCCCCAATCAGCGCACTGGAGAACTGAATAAAGCATATGAGATCTTACTTAGAGAAAGCATTATTGTTCTATATTTATTGTTTTACATCACTTAGGGGTGCAGAGATTGAAGACAACTGAAATTTATTCTTGGTCTTAGCTGGCTCACTAAAAATAACTTCCTATTATCACTGTTGTTGGAGAACGAAGGCCAGGTTCCAGGTTTAGGATAGAAAAAAATATTGAATCATGGATGAGCAGGACCTGATATGCCAAGTGAAGAACTAAGTGGCACACAATTTTATGAAGCCTGCACTCAAAAATCCAAATCTCATGAAAATGCCTTTACTGTGTTTTAGGGAAGTAAACCATTGTTACCTGATTTGCTTCCCCAGGGCCTAAATTATACCCATAATTTCCTTAGTCTCAATATTCTAGTCAAGCTATAAAACCAAAACAACAACAATAAAACCATGTTCTACAATGAAGATGGAAGGGAAGTTTGTTCAGCTTGCAAAGTCATCTTAGTTTGCAGAGAGATGGGATGCCCTCATTCTGACACCCTTTTCTCAGAAACCTCTGGTATCATTAAGGTATAAAAGAAGAGTAATCCATGGCGAGCAGATGTGACTTCTAAAATGGTATGTTCAACCTTCCAATCTGCATTATTGATTGCTGGGAAATTTGAAAAATACTGACAGAGTTAGCAAATCAGTTAGCAAAAAAAAGTATTGGTGTATCTGAACATCCTTATTCATAGTATAGGAGAACTGCAAATGTCTCTCCCTTCTGAAATTGTGTTTAGGAAAGATATTAACAATCAAGCCAAGGGATTATATAGGGGTGCTGCCATTTAACTAATGCTTTCCTTCCTTAATCTTTTCTTAAAAAATCATTTTAGTTTTTGTGTTCACATGTGGGATATGCTATTATTTTAAACAACCATTCGCCAGCACAACACTTGGTACTTCCTTCCACTCTTTCCAATATGTTCTTTCTGCCTTAAAAACCTTCTTTCTCATCCTCATTATAGCAAAAATTATCTAAATTAGAAAAATCAAGAACTGCATCATAACTTCATAAAACATGAACAATTACTGACCTGTGCTAAACCGATTAGCACACTCAGTTTAGCACAGGTCACTAATTTTTCATGTTTTACCTAAATTGGAAGTGCTGCTGATCCTTTTCAGAAGACACTTTTTACCTGGAGTTTAAGTATCCTGAGTTTCTCTATTATACATAGTTATATGAAAGTGCTATATTCTCTATTACATTGAGTAGTTGTGCATTGCCCGATATGTGTATTCATTTTCTCTGAATTGGCTAAAATCCTCAAGAAAAGGATAAATTATTTCTTAATGGTACACTATTATACTATCTCTTCTTTATTATGGCAAGAAGCCTTACAGTGGGTTTAGTCTCTATTTTGATTTTTCTGCTTTTCAGACTCCAAGCAAAGTTTTGTGTGGGCGCCATTAAATCACTTCTCTAAATACTCTACTTCCCCTATCTTATTGAAATAAATGCTTTAAGTGTTTTGAATTCTCTACAGATTGCTTAAAATCCCGACCTTAGCAATTAGCAAACTGTTAATTGTAACCATTGAACAGTTCAATGGTCATCTGATTGCTTTCTATGCAATCAAGGCATAAATTGAATTAATGAATTTTATTGTTTGGATTTTAATTTTAACAACTTAAATGATCCTACTAAAATTAACATTCAAGACTGTTATAGAATTGCTAGTCATCTCCTGATATCAAATGTTTATGTAAGACGTAAAAGGAAGAATGATATCTAAAGTACTGCTCAGGGTTAATGTGCATACATTCCGTGTTGCCCATGCAGGGTGCAATGCCATTTTCAGACCTAAAATAAAGTTATGGAAACATGTTCTAATATAGTAGCACTCCACATGGATCATGGTATTTTTGACTCAGTGCAAATGCCAGTCCAATTTTTGAAAGAACGTCTATAACACACTGAATTTTCCAAGGAACTAAAAGGTCTGGTACAAAGACTCTCCATGCAACTGAGTAGGTGGTAAATACTTTAAGCAGCCGTTGCTTTAGTTCTGATGTGTTCAAAAATATAAAGTATTAAAATACTGACAGGCTGCTTTTTTTTTCTATATAAACAAATGAAATGCCACTTTGGAAATCCATTCCTAACATTTATTTATTAGACTTATATACCGCTTCATAGGGCTTTCAGCCCTCTCTAAGCGGTTTACAATTTTTTTTTTTTTTTAGCAAATTGAGTCAGCAACTTGCCCCCACAGTCCGGGTCCTCATTTCACCCACCTCAGAAGGATGGAAGGCTGAGTCGACCTTGAGCCGGTGAGATTTGAACTGCTGAGCTGCAGATCACAGTCAGCTAAAGTGGCCTGCAGTACTGCACCCTAACCACTGTGCCACCTCGGCTCATTCTCAGATAAGATTTGAAAGAGGGATTAGGATGGACAATTGTTCCTCCAGTAATATCTGTAAAGTTTCCAGGAACAGCCACATAAAACTCCCCAAAGATACATTGATCATCAGTATCTATAATATGACTCCAAACCCAGTCATATTATGGATATTGCATTGTGGTGGTGCCTTTGATACAATGCATTCAAGATGTCTCTCTTCATCTATAACATTTGTGATAAGATCCATTGCTGATGCTGACACAGCACTTTCACCTTTTCTTAAAGTAATAAGGAGCATTCCAGAAGAAAGCAGTGATGAAAAACCAGTATCATGAGTTTCATGATGTAATTGGCAAGATGTTGGAAATGATACCAAGTTTTCCAATTACAATCCTGAAAGCACTATTGAGATACTTCTAAATTCTCTAAGAACACAACCCTATAAACTAAGCAGTCCATTTTTAAAAAATATTTATTATTCACAATAGTTATAAAAATAAAATGCTGCAAACACCATTATAGGGAATACATCTTCCATTGAAATGAAAATTGATGATTTTTTTATTAGAGACAAATGTGGATCAAATACAAAAAACTGCAGGAATAAAATTACAGGAACATGATATTCCATGTCTTCCACTTTTTCATCAGTAAAGCTATAAATATCTAGCTAAGAGAAAACTCAAAAGCATTACAGGCTCTTATCAGATTTGACAAAGAAATATCTCAAAATGTTGCAGTGTCTGTCGACTTTAGCACTGCCCTCCACATATTGTTGCCACAAGTCAATTTTCAATTTTTAGTTTTTCTTTATATCGTTTGTACTCTACATCAGTATTTTTCAAAAAATCAACAGTCTATATTCGTTAAAAGGACATTAATTTATGTCAAGCTTTATATTTCAAATATTTTTTTCTATATAGATCTACATACAAATGGTTACTTACTGCTTGACTTACCATACAGTGAATGACACAAACATTTTTGGGATTCTGCTGCAACCAGTTATGCATATTCTTACAAACAGCATAGAGATTGTGGAGACTTGGTGCTTGTCTAATTGGCCAACTACATTCAGATACCTAAAGAAGCACAGAGTGAAAACAAGTCAGAACAATAGTAACAATCTTCTGGGTTTGCACAGTATAAAAGAAAGCTAGAAAGAGGTCAGGTAGTTTTGAGTTTGGCATATTTTAAGACCCAAGTATGTTCTATAAATCATATCATCACATAATATGATTTATGTATGCATGATCAGGCTCTTCAGCAGGGGTGATTAAACTCCCGACCAGGGGTGGGCTTCAAAAATTGCAGCCCTGGGTTCGCTGCCCCGTTGCTGGGTGGGTGTGGCCATGGTGGGCATGGGCTAATCGGTTTCCTGCACCATGGCGGGGGGCATTTTTTGCCCTCCCCAGACTCCTGATGTTTTCCTCGAGCCTCTTGGAGGGCACAAACTGCTTTTCCCGGGGTTGGAAATGGAGTTTCCAAGAACCTCCAGTATGCTCATTTCTGCCCCCCTCCCGGAGCCTCCGCACAGGCCCTGTATTTACCTGGCATGATGAATGGGCCACTTGGAGACTCCAGGGAGGGGAGGGGTGTGAGGGGCGGGGAGGAATGGGCAGAGCCAGCCAGGAGTGGGATTTGGGGATTTGCCGAACCGCACAGAACCTTCACTAGAGGAACGTCCGAACCTGTCCAAACCCCCAGCAGCCCACCCCTGCTCCTGACCTTCAAAATGCAGGAGATAAAAGGCCTATGGCTTTACACACATGTAAAACAGGATAAGGTGTTGGCTGTAACACCTTGGTTTCACCTACTATTTTGAAACAAATGATTGTCCCTGCTGTTACACCTAACCACAGCACATTATGTGAATTCAGAAATTTAGCAAGCTGTGGAAAAGACTCTGAGGTTGGGAAAGATTGAAGGCAAAAATATAAGGAGATGACAGAGGAGGAGATGGTTAAATAGTGTCAGCGACGCTATGAACATGAGTTTGGGCAAACTTGGGAAGACAGGGGAAGACAGAGAGGCTTGGTATGCCATGGTCCATGAGGTCTGAAAAATTGGACATGACAAAGCAACTGAAAAACAAAAATCAAGCCAGTGACATAAAGAGGAACAGGCAATGCATGGATTTCATACTATAATCCATTTAATGGCAATATGAAGAAAATGGGTTATTAATTTAGAAATATTATTTAGAAAGGTGGCTGTTAAAATGATAATGTAAAGATTTTAAAATTCTGTTATCAGTCTCAACTTTAGCAACTTCCATCTGCTAATTAATACTTCAAGGTGTTTGTTTGATTAGTTTATTATTATTTTTAATTATGTGACTTGTTTTGCTTATACATGGTGGAAAGAAAGAAAACCTCCTTATTTATGTGAAGATCCAGAGTATAGCAATTTTTTAGTATAATGATTTTCTTCCATGAGTCAGAGAAAAATGGATAAGTCCCCTCCTTCCAACCCAAAAGAGCAGAAAAAGATTTTTTTCTGAACATTTATGTCTCTTGATGACTATTGATTAAACAATCTGGCCTCTCTACAGGAATACCTTACATAGGAAACAATCAAACCTTCAAGATTCTGTTACTATAGCTATTATAATACAGTAGTTTTAGAATTCCTTGGAGTTAACTTTCAGAACTGATTCATGTGTGCATGTTTTGCACGCATGCCTTTGATTCCTGATTTTTGGTGACTTAACTGCAGTTGTCCTTGCAGTTTTCTTGGCAATATATTTCAGAAATAGTTTGCAGAATTGAGATTAGCCACTAATATTTAACCATTCTGTGAAATAAATTAAGTATATTTTAAAAAATTATTTTTACTGTAAATTTGAAATCGGTGGTAGTAACATTCTTTTATTATTATTCTACTCTGATCTTTTTTTTTTACATTTTAACTTTTGCTGTACAGTGTCTTAATAAATATTGATCCAAAGATGGATGAAATTGATGGAATTTAGAGATTGCCCCAATCTGTCTTGATTCTGATCATCAATATGACATTTCTTTCTTTTCGAAGGCAGATCGACATGGCACCAGCTACACATTATTTTAATATCACAACTTTACCGTGGTCTTTGTCACATCACTGCACCAGCAAAACTTACCCTATTATGAAAACGTGCAGTACGATAAGACTTTGGTGACAAATTGAAAACTGTGTAATGATCAGGATGTCTTGAATCAAGAAATGTCCGCACATCGTCAATATGATTCCTAAATCCCAGTTCGACTCCTTCACCCGGAAATGACATCACTATCAAGAAATGAGGGCGGGGGCGACAAACATATATTCTGAAGTGAAACCCAAATAAAATGGGCAATGAGAAGTTGGAGATTGCTACATTGCTTTATTACTCAAATAATTGATCACTTACCAATAATTCTTGAGGTAATATAAGAAATATCTAGTTCTCCCTTGGCATAGCTATAAAAGGAAACAGAAGAGAACAACAAAGTAAATTCTGGTTAATGCAGACGTATACAACTGTCGGATAAAAAATATCAAGAATTCACTTTTATTATCACCTCTTTTTTTTACATTCACTGGATATTTTAGGGACCAATCATATTTCCCATACTTATTACAATCAGGACTAAACACAGTAATATTTACCTAATAAATATTATTTTTTTACCTAATAAAAAATCTCCATTTATAAGGAGAGAAAAAAAATAGAATTCTATATTCATTGCAGTGTTCAGCAGCCTATTCCATTCTACTCAACTCTACTCCACTCCATTCCATTTGTGACACATTGAAAATCTATGGTAGAATAATTCATTGTTTCTGTTAAGTTCCACACTTTTCCAGTCAGGTTTTAAGCCAACTTTCAGTAGAGCAGCATTGGTTGTGCTTGTTGATGTCCTATGGCTGTGTCTGCAACCTGCAGCTTCAGAGCCACATGAGGCTCTTTGGGCCCTCTGCTGTGGCTCCCTGTCAGGTGATCCCACCACTGGCTAGCCCCACCCCTCGCAGTTCCCTCCCAGTCACTCTTTGTCTGGCCTAAGAAGGTAAGGGATGGAGAAATAGCCAGGGCTGATTTTCCAGCACCTCACTCTTGCTGGAGCTTCATCTGGCCCTTGTTGGTGCTGGGCATGCTTCCATCACTTGGAGAGAAACACAACCTGTTCTTCACCCCGAGATACTGGCCTAACCCAGCCACGACTGACACCATCTTTGCTAACACGGCTGGTGGAGTGGGAATGGGATCCGGGAGGCAGGGATGATGGAAAGGGGGCCAGGCCCGCAGTGCCTAGTCGTGGCTTTAAAACTTGCCATCCAAGGACTTTTGCCATCCGGAAGAGGACTCAACTCCTCCCCCTCCTTTTCCTCTCACAACCACAACTGGCCAGAGAAAGATAGAGAGAGAGACACACACACAAAGATACAGAGAGAGGGGGAGAGATCCAGGTCTTAAGGTACTTCTGAAAGTCATAGAGAACAGGAGCTTTCTGTCTCTGTGAGTGAATGCTGTACCGTAAGATAGAGGCAAGTGACAGAGAAGGTGTGTTTTCTTGATCCACAAGATGACAGCTTTTAATTGAGGTGACCTAAAATGCACCTGCTCTGCCTAAATACCACGGATAGGCAGAAGCAACTGGAGAGAGGTAATGTCTCAAATAACTGGAGCTTATGGTATGAATTGGTAATGACCAACATTTTGAATATACACACACATACACACACACACACGCACACACACCATATTTTTTGGAATATAAGATGCACCAGAGTATAAGACGCACCTAGATTTTGAAGAGGTAAATTTTAAAAAAAGTTTTTGCACTCTGCAGACCTTTCAAACCCTCTGCATGCCTCAGTTTATGTGAAAAAACAGGGCATGCAGACAGTTTGAGAGGCCTGTGAAGTGCTCCTGGGGGCTGGGAAGGGGGCAAAACCAAGCAAATAATGGCCCGTTTTTGCAAAAATGGGCCCATTTTTGTCTTTAAAAGGGCATAGCTTTTAAAACCCTTGTAGAGTGCTCCTGGGGGATGGAGGGGGCAAAAATGAGCAAAAATGCCCCGGCTTTTGCCATAAAAAGGGCATGCATAGCCTTTAGGAGGCTTGTAGGGTGCTCCTGGGGGCTTGGGGAGCAAGAATGAGCAAAAAACAGCCCGTTTTTCATTCACTTTTGCCCCCCAGCCCCCAGGAACCCTCTACAAGCCTCCTCAAAGGCTATGCACATCCATTTTTGTGAATGGGGTGGGGTTTCGGGATGCCAAAAATGCTGTATTCAGTGTATAAGATGCACCCAGATTTTCACTCTTTTTTTCGGGAGGGAAAGGTGTGTCTTGTACTCCAAAAAATATGGTATACTATATTATGAGCGTGATGGATATGTAATGGAGAAAATCTATGCATATAGTTGCTAAGAATCATTACTAACTTGATGGCATATAATCAATGAATGAAGATGGCAGGTGGTTGTGAGCAGGGAAGAGCTTGTATGATCCCAATCTGCCACTAGAAACAGTGACAGTTGAGAATGGCAACATGGTTCATAATGCAGCAACGTTGATATTTTTGTCCTTGACTACAGGGGTCTTTGTGTCCTGATCCAGCATTCATTTAAGTATATATTCTTGTGAAAAGTGTCTTATTTCCAAAGGGTGTCTCCTTGGTTTCACGGAGGTAGAGTGGAACCTCTCACCACTTAGAGCTGTCAGTTCTTGTTCAAAAACCTAATTGCATGGGCCTAACATTCCTGAATTAATTATGCCATGTATTTCTATGGATTTAGAATATGACAACTTAATTGTGACAACGTGCAGAGATGGCTTTGACAAAAGGTATGCAAGAGTCACTGAGACATGATGAGAAAATAAATGCCAATTCAGTCCTGAAAAGGAAAAAACTTGAGAAATAGAAGAACACTGCAATAGCCTCAAGTTTGAAGACCCAAAGTAAACCTACATTTTCAGTTCTTTCCTAAGTTTAAACAGTCACCGAACAAAGCAGCCAGTTAAATAAGTAAGTAAGTAAGTAAGTAAGTAAGACAGTTAAGTTGTCTGTAACCATGTTACAGATTCTGTTTCACTTTAGCTAATTGAGTTTAATTATTAAAATGCTTTTCATTTCACTACTCTATTGCTCAATAATCAAATTTCCCTTTCCACAAGCCTATTAACATCTAATCATTTTCTATAGCAAGGCATCTTAACAGGGACTGTGTTGCTTGCTGAGCACTTCAGACAGGTGTGTTTCAAAGTACCTTGCAACAGATTGCATCACTTTAGTAGAAGTATCTTTTAGAGTGTCTTTCAAGTTATCCTTTAAGTTGCTGAAGAGTCTCCCTGCACCACCTTTCATCATGTCCAATAGTCCTCCCCCATAGCTAGACTCCAGGTCAGGAGATGAGGCACCTTGAAAGAAGGAAAAGGAGACTCAATAAACCAAAGGCATTGCAAAAAAACAAGAAATGTAACCACTGCAGCAAATTTTAGATCAGTTACACTGATTTACTTATTAGAAAGAGATGAGAAAACAGAGGCATTAGGAGCAAGCAGGGTAACCCATAGTATGAGAAAACAGAGCACAACAACATAATTGTCCTGTTAAAACACGATGTACTGACATGGACTCTTTCTTGTTTTTCTTTCCCAGTTAGAGCTGAAAAAGATGAAACTGATCTGAGACAGAATAAGCAACAACAGGAAACAGGCACAGCAGGAGTAGGTTTAGATAAGAACATCTGTCAACAGATCGCATTAGTTTTAGGACCTGAGAGAGTTCCCAGACAAATGGATACATTTGAATCATAACATCCCAAGGTAGAGATTTTTATCCACAGAACCTCACATCTCAAGTGAAGTTGAACTTTCTTACTTTAAAAAAAAACTGTAATACTTGACAGTGGCTTTGAATCACAAGCAAGTAACTTTGCAAAATGTTCCTACAATAAACAGAAGTGCGATGGAGTGATCTGGAACTGGGGGAGCTTTTGGGATCTCCCTTTGTCATGGTCAGATCAAGCCCTTGATTATAGCAATAGCAGTTAGACTTATATACCGCTTCATAGGGCTTTCAGCCCTCTCTAAGCGGTTTACAGAGTCAGCATATTGCCCCCAACAACAATCTGGGTCCTCATTTTACCCACCTTGGAAGGATGGAAGGCTGAGTCAACCCTGAGCTGGTGAGATTTGAACAGCCGAACTGCAGAACTGCAGTCAGCTGAAGTAGCCTGCAGTGCTGCACTCTAACCACTGCGCCACCTCGGCTCACTACCATGGATACCACTCTGCCATCCATTGAAGGGAGGCCACACCCATTAGATTGATCCAATTGGTGGTGACTGGGGGGAAAGATTCCACCCTCGTCCCATACTGTGTGGGGTGCAACAGGGATTGGTGCTCTCTGTGCTTCTATTCAACAATTACATGAGGCCACTGGGTGTCGTCATTTGAGGTATATTTACACTGATGATACTCAATTATAGGTCTCTGTCCCTAGCAAACTAAATAATACTGTGGATCAGGGGTGAAATTCAGCAGATTTTGACAGGTTCTGGAGAACCGGTAGTGGAAATTTTGAGTAGTTCAGAGAACCAACAAATACCACCTCTGGCTGGCCCCAGAGTGGGTTGGGAATGGAGATTTTGCATATCCTTCCCCTGCCATGCCCACCAAGCCACGCCCATGGAACTGGTAGTAAAAAAAATGAATTTCACCACTGCTGTGGATGAAATACACTGGTGCCTGGAGGCTGTAAATGGAAAACAACAGGCTTCAACAAGACTGACTGGCCTTGGGGCCCATTGGTTCTGATACTATACTATCTTTGCTTTGGATGGGGTTGCACTGTCCCAAACAGACCCTGTGTGCAATCAGGCAGTTCTCCTGGACTCACAATTCAAGGAGCAGTGGCTACAAGGGAATTGGTACAATTTTGCATTGTGCAACAATTGTGCCCATTTCCAGCTCAATGGTCTCTACTCACAGTCACTTATACTACGCTAATCACCATCTAGCTGATCTACTGTGATGGAATATACATGGGGCTGCCCTTGAAGAGTATCTGGAAACTTCACTAGTACAGATTACAATCACATGGGCAGTTATGTGTGTTTCAAGAAGTCACACTGCTAGCCTACAAGCTGCATTGGTTACTCCTCTGTTTCTGGGTCCAATTCAAGGTGCTGGTTTTGTTCTTTAAAGCCATGGCATGAGGCCATATCCCTGATTCTATCTGCCCAACTTTTTGGACACCAGGGACTGGTTATGTGGAGGGAGATTTTTCCACAGACAGGAAAGGGTGTGGTTTCATGTGCTTCCTGTGTCCCACAGAAGGGGCTTCATATGTTTATGTGGCCTGGTTGCTAGCATGCCGCAGACTGGTTCCAGTCCATGGCCCGGGGTTAGGGACCCCTGCTCTAGATCCAGCAAAGAAGGCATGTTGCAATGGTCCCATCAAATAGGCAGCTTTGCTTGGTGGATCCCTACTTTATGGAACAGTCTTCTCCTGAAAAGAGAGTCTGACCTTATTCATTTTAAATTGTCAGTAGTCCCTCAAGATGTGGTTATGTCATCAAGTCTAAGGACCTTAGGGGACTGGTGAAATATTGAGATGGCTCCAGTGTAATTAACAGCTGCTTTTTGCTATATATAGTAGATCTATATAGTTTTTTGCCTTTTATAATTTTAACATTTTTAAACATAACAATGTTAATATTTGTCAGCATACATGGCTTTTAGCTTTGTTGTATACCACTCAGTCACTTGTCTGTGAAACAGCAGCCATGGATGAAGGAAATAAATACTAAATAATTATCAGTCTGCAAAGTTAAACAGCTGAAAATAGCTCTCTGTCTATCAGGCCATAGACATACACCATATCTGTGGCATCACACATTTCAGGAAATGAAATCACTATTTATTCAGGGCATTAGGAAATACTGTCCAATTGAATTAAGTTAAGAAATACTGCTCTGGGATATATTTAGACCCCCTTTTTGCCTCTATAAATCAAGGATAGATTGCTATTTGCAAAAATTTGGCTGGATGAACATGAAACTGAATCACCACAGACACTAGCTTCATTGATGAGAATAATAATATTTCATCTCCCTTAGTGGTTTTTGTTACAGGAAGATTTCTTTCCAGGTTATCACTTTGAAATGATTTGTGTGAAGGATTTTTTTTTTTTTGTCAAAAGACAAGTAGCAAAAGGAGATAAAATCTTCCAAAAACTTCAGAATAAAAAAGTCTTTATGATAATAATTTTCTTGGCAGGACAAATTTCTCCCCCGCCCTTCTGCACTACAAATGAATAGAAATATGGCTTCATTTATCTGCTTTTGGAAAACTTGCTTGATGCATGCCTCACTATGTCATATTTAAAACACATTATGTGAAAATATAGCTCTCTAGAGAGGTTTATAATGTCAAGAAAGATGGAAGAAAAAAAGGGGGTGATCAGCAACAAAGAGGATAGATTTGATTGCATCAATGAAGAATATTGCAATGATTTAAATTGTTTAAAGTTAGTTTAGCAAGGAGGAGCTAAGTTCAATGTAAAGATATTATCAATTTTTTATTCTTTTTTCCAATATAATTTAGGCTGTTTTTGTTAAAAATCTATACCATGTACGGGTTCTGGGAAGTCGGGGGGGGGAGGCTGGGGGGGGTTGGGGGGGGAGGGGGGAGGGATATATATCAGGTTTGACGAGACGTGTTAGATTTTAATGTAATTTGACTCCACATGTATACTGTTTTCTCTTATATTTTCATTACTATTATTATTATTATTTTCTTTAAAACTAGGATATGTTAAGCATATTGACATGAAGCAGAAATACACCAATGAGAGGAGGAGTGGGAAACAGAAGGGAGAAGAAAGATGGGAAGAGAGGGATAGGAGAGAGGGTAAGGGGGGAAGATGAGGAGGATGAGGATAAGGAGAAGTGGAATGTAGAGAGAGGAGAAGGAGAAAGGAAGGGGAAGTAGAGTAGGAAAGGATGATGGAGGGAAGATAGAAAGTTGGAGAGAGGTAGAAGAAAAAGGTATGGAGAGCAGAAGAGCTATAATGGGTTTTTATTTTTCTGGGCATTGTTGACAAGAGGAACTGATGTAATTATTATTTAATACTATATGATACTGGCTATGTATAGTATACATGTGAGTGTATGTTATGAAAATGGATATAAAAAATATTTTTAAAAAAAAGAATATTGCAACTGAAGACCTAAAGGGCCAAGTTGTGGCAGGCCATCCTAAGAAAATCGTATGTAGTTGACATCAAGTTGATGGGACATAATTATCAATCATTCATGGATTTATACAATATGGAGTTGCAGTTGTCAACTCCAATCCCTAAAACATATCTCTAATATTCCTTTCGTTGTTGTTTGTTTGCACAAGACTCTGCCATTCATTCTGGTGGAACTATAATGTAGAGACTTGCTGCAGTTTTACGCAGGGGTTCAGGATGACTTCTAGCTAAGGTTCTGTGCAGTTTAGAGAACCCCCAAATCCCACTCCTGGCTGGCCCTGCCTACCCCTCCCCTTTCAGTAGTTCCCATACAGCCTGGTTTGGATGCAGGTAAGTGCAGGGCATGCACAGAGGCTTGGGGAGGGTGAAAAACAGGCCTACTGGACATTCAGGAACTTCAGAGCCCCTTTTCGCCCTCCTGGAGACTCAAGAAAAGTGAGGGGAGGTGAAAACACCCCCACCCATAAGGTGACCAGATGTCCCGATTTCAGCGTGACAATCACGCTTTATAACAATTTGTCCCGTTTCCCGCCGCGTTTTTAAAAAGTCCCGATTTTCTGGCTTCATGTTGACAGCCCAGTGGATTTGCTTAAGAAATCCTAACCGGGACAAGACAAAAGACTAATCTAATCCTGTCTAATCCTTCTCTCTGTCGCAGTACTTTCATTGAAGATATTAAAACATTAAAGCAACAAAATGAAACCCCCCCCCCACGCTGCTTTTACCTCATTTTATAAGAAAAAAATGATCTAGTACCATAGAGCTGCAGGAAATGGCTAGAGCGGTCGCGAGTGTTACTTCCTGGATTTTCCGTAGGGGAGGGGCACGGAGGTTGGAGGTCTGCTCCGAAAAATGGTGGCAAAGTTTCTTTGAAAAATATTTCCCTGACTAATTTCACCATTTCAATTTGCTCAGTTCTTTGTATTAACATCTACATCATTCTGGGTTTACTTGGAGTGCAAGCCTGCTGGTAAGTGGGTTTTTTTCTTTTATTTTTTAATGTATTTTAAAATAATATTTTATTTATTGTGCATAGGATTTATTAAAATAGTTTTATTCTATGTGGATTTAAATTAAGAACTCCCTGTTATTAAGCTTTCCTCAATTAATCTCTGAGTAGATTCCCACCAACTTCAAGATCCCAAGGGCACATCTTGGAAGCTACACCTTTGCTTAGTTTATAGATGATGCCTTTCCTTAAATATGAAAATAAATACATTTATTGTTCAAATGTGTACATCTCAATAGAAATGACTCTCAGGGGTGACAACAATCCACTAATTACAAAAACAGGAGCAACTGTTATGAAAATTATTTTTAAAAAATAAAGAATAAAAATGGAGTTAGTAAGTATATTAATTGCAGCAACCACAATACAATACCTCGGTCCTTCTTTTCATTAAACTAGACATACCCAATTCCAAGGAATTAAAAGACGCTTGCTCCTGGGGAGGAAAACTATGGCAAATCTAGACAGCATCCTAAAAAGCAAGGTGACCAGATTTTCAGTAAAGAGGGACACCTTTGACTGGGGGTGGGGGCTTGATTAAAAATTTTATATGGAGCAACAAAAATTTTCATACAACACAAAAATAGTATTGTAATATTTTTTTTATTTCAACATAACTACAATTTACAAATATAAATTGTAACTGTTGCCAAATATCAAAATTTTGATCACGTGATCATGAGGATGCTGCAACGGTCGCTAAGTGTGAAAATTGTCGCTAAGTGTGAAAAATGGTCATCAGTCACTTTTTTCAATGCCATTGTAACTTTGGTCACTAAGCCCATTATACCACCTTTCTTGCCATAGTTCTTAAGTGAATAACTGCAGCTGATAAGTTAGTAACATAAGTGAATCTGGTTTCCCCATTTGACTTTGTCAAAAGGTGGACACTGAAACCATCATAAATACAAATCTGTTGCCAAACATCAAAATTTTGATCGTGTGACCATGAGAATGCTGCAACAGTCACTAAGTGTGAAAATGGTCACTAAGTGTGAAAAATGGTCATCAGTCACTTTTTTCAATGCCATTGTAACTTTGGTCACTAAGCCCATTATATCACCTTTCTTGCCACAGTTCTTAAGTGAATAACTGCAGCTGGTATTTTGTATTTTGGATAGAATCTTTTTTTAAATTCGTCTAAGACAATTTTAAAAAAGGATTCTATCCAAAATAAATTGAAGTGAAACCATTTTTAAAAATTCTATGCACAATATTTTGAAATATATTGTGCATAGAATTTTTAAAAATAGTTTTACTTCAATTTATTCTGTGTGGAATAGTTTGAAATGTTTTACTTCAATTTATTCTTTGTGGATTCTTTTTTTAAATTGTCTTAGACTATTTAAAAAAAGATTCTATCCAAAATACAAAATACCAGCTGCAGTTATTCACTTAAGAACTGTGGCAAGAAAGGTGGTATAGTGACCAAAGTTACAATGGCATTGAAAAAAGTGACTGATGACCATTTTTCACACTTAGCGACCATTTTCACACTTAGCAACCATTGCAGCATCCTCATGGTCACGTGATCAAAATTTTGATGTTTGGCAACAGTTACAATTTATATTTGTAAATTGTAGTTATGTTGAAATAAAAAAAAATATTACAATACTATTTTTGCGTTGTATGAAAATTTTTGTTGCTCCGTATAAAATTTTTAATCTAGCCCCCCCCCCCCGGTCAAAGGTGTCCCTTTTTACCAATCTGAAAATCTGGTCACCTTACTCACCCACCATGTTGCAGGAGGCTAGGCCACACCCACCATGGCCATGCCCACCCAGCAACCAGACAGAGAAGCCCTTGCTAATATTTTTGAAGCCCACCCCTGTACCTTATCCCTTCTAAAGGAGAAAAATATAACCAAATATCCAAGTGAGTATGCATCTTTGAATTTGGGCATTCGTTACAAAAGAGAACAAAACTGAGACTCTTGTAGTTTTTTCAGGAAGAATTGTGTGCCAACTTTTTTCCAGAGAATTATAATAGCTGCAATGGCCATCTAACTTATTTATTCATTTACTTTATATAATTCTTATGCTGCTCCTATTATAAAACTGTCCATGGCCCACAAAGATAAAAGTGAAGGAGCAAATAGGAGTAAAAACTATAAAATTAGAATAAACCATGTTAATTATATTAATTCTTTGTGATGAATATTTAAGATGTTTAGATACAGAAATATTTTATTGTTTCAACTTACTGGAAAAATTATTCAGAGGAAAAAAAATTAGAAAGATTAGCGATCGTACTTGTTATTCTAATTCTGCACTTCAGTAACCTTTCACTAACTTTTTCCTCAAACATTGCTCTTATTTAACTCTCCTTTATGCTTTCTCAAAATGGACAACTGCATTTTCCTTAAACACATTTTCAAAATAGCAACTATGAGAAAAATCTGACGTGCTTTGTGCTTAAAAATGCTGTGTAAATTGCCATAATATAAAACACACTCAAGGGTGATATGAACTTAAATGAGAATGCTGCTAGGACCAAAACTATGTGGATGAGCTGATAATGTTATTCAGCTCCAAAAACAAAGAGGCTTCAGAAATGGACTTTTGTCATTTCAAATTATCCAAGAGAACAGACAGACGAGATAGTGTCTAAGAGAGGCCTTTTGTTTTCATGGAGATATCTCTCAGTTTCTTCATAAACAATTACTATGACAGAAGAGATTTTAACTTCTAGAAATGGTCTTTTAAGAAAAGTTAATGCACCTTAGTATACTGAAAGCTATTTCAGTTAGTCAACATTAGTTCTTCAGTGTAATGTTTTCTAAATATGAGTCCATCATCTGGTAATTTTCCTGTTCTGAATCTATTTTGATTAACCTTAATATTTCTAGGAATTTTTTTTAAATGAAGGCAATGCTGAAATACTACCTGTTTGGTTTAATATGAAGAGTTGTTCATAATTCATAGACTGGGGGTTGGTTCCATGAGAGGAACTAAACAGAGCTTGTTCCTGTGAGAATTTGCTTGAACATTAAAAACAGCCACTTCTTCCATGCTTTCTATGTTCACTTTCAAAGATAAGAGTGTTTGGGAAGCTTTTCAATAACAATAACAGTTAGACTTATATACCATCTCACAGTGCTTTACAACTCTCTCTAAGCAGTTTACAGAGGCAGCATATTACCTCCAACAATCTGAGTCCTCGTTTTACTCATCTCAGAAGGATGGAAGGCTGAGTCAATCTTGAGCTGAGGACAATCGAACTGCTAGCAGTTGGTAGAATTAGCCTGTAATGCTGCATTCTAACTACTATGCCACCAACGCTCTCTTTATATTCTCTCTATACTGGCTCTTTCCTATGACATGCTTTAAACTAAGACTTTTTCCAGGGCCATGACTTAAAAAAAATATCCTAGACCACTTCAAAGTAGTTCACTTCACTGAATCCTTACAATGAAGAGGTTGTCTTCACAATTTCAAGAATAAAAAGAAATGTAAAATCCTCTGTCTGGATTTTAAAATGTAATTCACAGCAGAATTTGGAAAATTGGGTGCAAACTGAGAAAGACTTAAGAATTGAGTTTAGAAGCAGCTTACTTTAGGACAGTCAAGGATCTGGGTTTATGATTTAGCTGAAATGCACTTTTAGTATCAGAACTCCTTGTTCTGAAAAATCTTGATATACTGGTCTAACTCAGTTTATTCCAACCCTGTATACCTTCAACTATGTTGGACTATAAGTCACACACCTATTGATGAGCTATTAGCTGACAATTGCTACCATATAACTTATACCTGAAAATAAAGCAATTATTATGAAGACATTATATGTCTTCCTCCGCCATAAAAGGACAATCCCAAGATAGTAAATACAGTGGTTCTTATATGCTAGTAAGTTTCTCAATACATTTTTAAATCTAATTCTTCTAATTCCCAAATCTCTTTTCCATATTTGGTGGGAAAGATGGAAGGACAGAGAGGAAGACAAGATGGATGGACTCATTTACAATGATGCAATGGATGCACCATGGGAAATCCTAAAAAGTCGGGAAAAGATCATCTTGGTGGTGTGCTAAGTGTGCTATGTGATGCTAAGAGGTGACATCAGTTTCATGGCACACAATCAATAAATCCAACATATTTGAAGAGCACAAGATCAGAATAGGTTCATTTAATCCAATATATGAGGATCTCATCTAATCAGTATACTAAATTGATTTTCCCGAGGAACAATTCTATAAAGCGTTTTGTCAATATGCATTAGAACTGCACCACTGCTATCAGTGGAAATATTCAGTTTTCATGCCTAAAATGAAATAAGCACTTTGGTATGTAAGAGGATACCTAGCTTAAGCAACTGAATTATTTCTGTGTTGCCTTCAGTTTGCAGAAAACATATTATTAGATATAATAAAAGAGTGATTGGAAATGTGTGTCTACATCATAAAATGAAAGATTAATAGCTTTTATATTAGGTACTAGTGCTGGAATTGCACTGCCTATAAACTCTATAGAATAGCTCAGAACAGACATCTCTAAAATGAGAATGGAGCTAAATAAATGGAAATAATTTTAAAAAGTGAAAGCATCCTCATCTGATTTCAAGTGATAAATCTTACAATGACGAACGCTTGAACGAGGAACAATTTACAGTCTTAGAAATGCTTCTTAGTCATCATATTTATTAAGTGTGAATGTTACTGAAATCTATAATAGTTTTTACATAAGTCTTGAGAATTGGAAAAGGGTTTTGCTGCTGCTGTTATCATAGACATTAATTTTGGAAGTATGGGGATTAAATTCATGCATAATGAATGCAAGAATACCCAAGTGATACATAAGCTACCTCTGAAAAACTCCAGCAATTTCAGCTGTAGAATACTTACTACATGCAGTACTAGGCTTCTATTTTTAAATAAAAATTGCTAACTTTCCTACCATTAACATCTTTTTATTATTCTGCATATTCACTATGACTATTTTTGAATTCTACCAACAATAGAATTCACATAGAAAACATTCAGGAAGGCAAATGCAAAGGCAAACATTTATTCCCTTGGCATTCCTACAAATTGAACAGCGAGAGTAAGCAAGGCTGGGCAACTCATGCCTTGAGGTGTATGTGCAGCCTTGGGAAGTGCCTTTATCCACGATTGCAAAAATACTGTAGCTATTCTTGATATTATGACATTATGAACGGTTTGATACTTTGGTATATTTTCGTAATCCTCAACTTACAACCATTTGTTTAGTGACAGTTCGAAGTTACAAAGGCAGTGAAAAAAGTGACTTATGGTGGTTTTTCAAACTTACAACCATTGCAGCAACCCCACAGTCATGCGATCAAAATCCGGGCATTTGGTAACTGGCATGTATTTATGACAGTTGCGCTGTCCTGTGGTCATATGATCACCATTTGTAACCTTCCCAGCTGGCTTCAGACAAACAAAGTCGATGGGGGAAGTCAGATTTACTTAATGACTGAATGATTCACTTAACAACTGCAGTGATACACTTAGCAAGAAAGGTCATAAAATGGGGTCCAACTCACTTAACAACTTCTTAGCAGCAGAAACTTTAGGCTCAATTGTGGTTTAAGTCAAGAACTATCTTAATTAAAAATAAAAAAATCTCAATTCTCCCTCAAACCCATCTCACCAACACATGTGAGGTTGCTCCACACAATCTGCAACCCTTGCCTCTTCCTAAAATGTCATCCTTGGCCACCAAAGATTGCCCATCCTTACAGAGGATTCTTCTTTATCACTATACAGTTGTCCAGTGAGTCCACATGGTGTAATGGCTAAAGGCATTGAGCTAGAAACAGGGAGATATGAGTTCTATTCTTGCCTCTTAGGCCTAGGAAGCAGTCAATGGCAAACCACCAGAAACCTGTCAAGGAAACTTCACAGACTTGTTAAGGCAGTCAGCAGGAGTAACACTGACTCAAAGGTGTACACACACACACAGACACACACACACACAATTATGTAATGATGAGGATGTGAAAGCTAACATCCAATGTGTGTCCTTATTCCTGAAGTTCCAGGGAAGTAGACAAAAGCATGTCTTCCAATATTGCCAAAATGACTAAAACTGGAATCTACCCAAAAGTGTAAACATCCGGGAACACATCCCCTTGGTAGTTTTAAGAAATTCACTCAAAATTACACATAGTTGCAGGTGTTTTATAAAATATTATTTATAAAATATTTGCAAATGGTTTTAAATGAAGCTGTTTAACTGTTATCAATTTAAAAAACTATGGATCAATATTTGAGGACTGTTTGCTTAAAATAATTAGCACAGTCCTTAGGCAATCATCTTCTGTATCCTTAGGAACCTGTCACCTTCTAGATGTTGCTAAACAACAATTCCCCTGCATATATTGTTAACTTTGATAAGAGTTGAAATCAGCAACTCTGGATTTGCAAAAAATAATCAAAGATAACAAGATCTAGTAAGAATATTAAAACCCATTAGGTAATTTTTATCCTTTTCATGGAAAGCTTTAAATCAAGAATGATAACAACAGACTCATACATATGAAAATAAGCACAGATATCACTGTCCATGATGTCCATACAAGCATTTAGCCTATAAACTGCAAAACAGCATTATGCAATTCAAAATTTCAATCAATATTTTCAATCTATAAATAAGCAAAATCTATACATTTCAAAGTAAAATTTTGATTTTTAAAAAGTTATTTTAATCTTATTCCTTCTTGAAGTAGCAGATCAATTCAAAATCTGTAACTAGTAGAGTCTGCATAATTGCTGAATTTGCAAAGTCTAGTTTGTCGCTATTTTTTCAAATCAAACAAAGAGGAAGGAAATAAAATTTTAAAGAGAAGATAATGCTTAATTGTTAGCAAGCAAAGATACATTTAAATCATAATTAGCAGGTGACAGAATACCCCTTTCCTCTACAAGAGTAAACTAAATGTAACTATTGTAGATCACAGTTATTTCAATATAAATAAATGTTAATATCAAATCCTTTAAAATGCTATACATGGAACATGAGATTTGGCTTTCCTTGTAACTTTTTGTAGCATTTTCTCAGCTCATTGGGAAGTAACCTTATATTTGTTGCCAAAATTTTGAAAAGCAGTACGATTTCTTTCTCACTCAGTTTGAAACTGATCCAGGAAAGAGTGGTTTTATAAAGCAATTCATTCAACATTCCTACTGTTTCAGAATTTGGAGAAAGCCTGAGACTCCCTCCGTCTCATGCACATACCCCTAACAGCTCAACAAGATTGGGCACTATGTTAAAATAACTGAATACTATAAAATTCTCAGTCTAACCAGGATAACTTTGAGGTTCAACTCCCCAAGACACTCTTTTTTCCCCTTAATGTAGCAGCAGCACATCATTTGATGGAAAATGCTTATACATCAAAAAATGTTCTCTAGTCAGGAAAAAAGAAGACTTCATCAAAAATGAAACAGAACTATGAATATACACTATATTACCAAAAGTATTCACTCACCTGCCTTTACTCGCATATGAACTTATATTGGCTCCCAATAGATGTTCAGGTGCAATTCAAGTTTCCTGGTTATTGCCTTTAAAGCTTTAGCTACCATAGAACCGAGCTACTTGCTGGACTACCTGCTCCCCTCAACCTCTGCCTGCCCCATGCATTCCCATATGGACATGCCACATGCTCCAGATCTCTGCTGACTGATGTCCAATGGATGTTGTTACAAATTCTCTATCCAATACTCATATTAATACAGAACAGATAAATGAAAATCAGTCTGATAAAATCCAGACTAACTATAATTAGCACAAAGAATAATGAAAAAAGTCATTAATTTGGAGACATCACGTTATAACTGATATGAATCTGTAGGATAATAAAAATGAATGAACATGGAGTAGACTAAGGAAATATCTAGCCACATTATAGCCACTAATGCAGTGTCAGTGACTCAACAATGAATCCAAAGGCAGGGGGGAAATACTAACAGCAATTCAGTCGGGAAGACATAATCACAGGTTAAATATTGTAAGTTCATATGCGAGTAAAGGCAGGTGAGCGAATACTTTTGGCAATATAGTGTATTTCTACAGTATTAGCTTTCGTGGCATTGAAGAAATCATGTCATTTAACAAAACATGCCCATCAACCAATTTTAGAACACAGCAGATAATCCATCAATAACTACCAGCTTATTGATGCAATCGATCAGCAATCCAGGTTGATCAGAGGTTGGACATCACAATGACTAGCTTATTACTAGTTCTGTAAACTGTCCAACTGAGATTTTAAAACAGATAAAAGATTTGGATGTACAGCACATTTTTATAAGTCTATCACCATTTCCCATAAAGACAGATATCCCTTTCCGTTTTTGCAGTGAGGAAAAAAAGGTGTGTCACTTGATGGATTTTTTTTAAAGTAACATGCTGCTTTGGTTTTAAGCTTCACTCAGTTTCTATTAAATTAAAAACTGGGGCTGCCAGTTAGCTTTTAAATATAACAAAAAAAAATCCTTGCTTTTTATTAGGGCTGAGCCTAATAGTCAAATAAATGACCCTTATTTTCAAGATAGTATAAGCAGCATCAGCTTTATATACAGATAGTTTCCCAGAGCAGACATTCACTTTCTTTCTTTCAATAAATCTCAATGAAAGAAAAACCCCTTTAAGTAGAAGATTTACTGCCAAAGACCAAGTACTTTTGAAAATATACATTTTGCTCTTTTCTAGGATTTCCCTGAAGAGGTCATTGCTAATAGTTTTCGTCTCACACCAAGGCACACTAGCAAAATAGCCCGAAGCAGTCTTCTCTGCATCTCCCTTCCTCCCTCTCTCCCACCCACCCACTTATTCACAAGCACACACGCAGCCCGAGAACAATACACTGATCGGCGCGGTTCCTTTGCGCCCCGCCCGTCCTCCCCCCCCCCTTGCACTTAACGGAACAGTATGAGAAGAATGGGCAGGTTTCTTCATTAACTGTTCTTAAAAGCTCTGTAGGTTTTTAGTAAGCAGGCCGTCGCCTTAGAAAGGGCGGACTGGCCCGGCCAAGTCCGCTCCAATCCCACCCACCACCAACCTCGCCCGGAAGGTTGGGCCCTAAGTACATCTCTCCCCTCTCCCGCCCCACTCTTCCCCGCGGAGAGGCAGTCAACCTGCTACCTGAGCTGTCCATGGTGCTGCAGTCGAGCGGCTGATGCTGATGCTGTCGCGCTGGGCTCCTGGCTGCTGCTACCACCGCGGGGATCACCCCTTGTTTGCCGAGGTTGCCGCTGCCGCCGCCGCCGCCGGTTCGCTCCCGGCTGCTGCAGAAGTCACCGTTGCTGTCCACCAGCTGCAAAGATTCATAGCCATCATTGTTGGTCTTTTTCAGGTAGCTCCCGAGGAGACTCATGGGCGAGTCAGACAGAGTGAGTGTCACCGCGGACATAAAAGGCGGGAGAATCGCAAACAGCTCACCTTCCCCTAGAGGCGGAAGCAGCCACACACCCAGAGCGGGGCTGCAGCCCCAGAAGGGCCTTACTTGCTGGCTGACTGGGTGTGAGCGCAGGCGGTGGAGGCAAGCGACCTCCCCGCCTCTCGTCTCCCGTCCCCGCCTCTGCCTGGCAGCTATTGGAGCAGCCTTGGGAGGCACACCTTGCCTGCTGCTACGGACACTGAAGTCCGACCCTTTAGTCTCTAATGCCTACTGCTTTCAGGAAGCGATGCCCGGAAGCAATGTAAGAAGGCCTCCAGCGTGCCTGCGCACGCTTCTCTACCGCTTGGCTTCCACACCGTCCCGCTGCTTCTAGAGCTCTAGAAAGGAGCAAGATCAAGCAGCATGCAAAGCGGCATGGCCCCCTGCAGATCATCTTCATCCCGATTCAAGGCAATCAACATTTCAAGGTTAAAGAAAGGCAGCAGGCACAGGCAGGAAGTGGATAGAATCTATCCCACTCAAAAATCCAAGGTCGGAATCAAGCAGGCAATGGTCCCCCCCCCCCCCACTCTATGGAAGCATTAATTGGAATTTGAAGAAGTGGAGTAGAAAGAGCTGTTTACATTTTTGAATTTTTTTGTTGAAGAATCTTGAAAATGCAACTGATAACCAAGAAGACAAACAAAAGAATTGTTGAACAAATCAATCCAGAGTTTTCACTTGAAGTGCACATGACCAGGTTCAAATTATTATACTTTGCACAAATTATTCGGTGGACAAACTCTCTGATGAAATCTATAATAATTTCAATGGTGAAAGGAAAGGGAAGATGAGCAGTAACAAACTGGATCAATTACAGCAGCAATGAGTGCACTACTGGAGGCCCTATAGACCAAGTTGAGACAGATCCACCTGGAGAAAAACTATGTGATCACTGAGGGTCAACACTAATTTGACAGGACATAATCAAGTCTCAAAACCTCACTGGTGCCCTATTCCTTTCTTATAGCCTAAGCTTCCTTTATCTTTGTATCCTAGAAAAAGTGGGAAATTGGCCAACTCTTTGCCATCTAGTCTTTCCTTATCACTATCATCAGAGCCAGAAACATAGAAGATACAGTGAATATATGCAATAGAAGTATCTACTGAAGCTTTCCTTATAAGTCACTTTTGTTAGTTATACTAATATCATTCAAAATGTTACAGCATTTTCATCCACAAAATAAATAAATGCTAGTGGTCTATGCAAGAGACTTACCTGGAATGCAGATCCAAACTTTTACTCAGATGGGCTAGCTTGGGTAAATAGAAGAACTATATTTTTATAAGTGAAACTCACTGCAGTAACCTAAGGTCTATATATGCTGTCTTTTTATTCTAATAATTAGTACATCTTCCAAGGAATGGTTTCTGTTTCACTAATTGTAATTGGATTTTTTAAAATTATATCCCTAGGATTTGTATAAATTTATATATCTTATATTTGGTCAGAGTTACTTCAAACTGCAAGATGGGCAGAAAATAAATTTGATAATAATAGTTTAATTCATCTCTAATCCATTTCCAATCCTGCCCATTCATGCAGTCAGAAATTCTAGTACATTTAATTAAAATTGGTTTTTAGAAAACCTTCAGAGGTGCTTTGTTTTGCTTTTATTGAAATTTACAACTGTAGAAGTCAAACAAGCTGCAGGCACAATTTAAATACCCATGGTAAAAATCCACTGTTTCTGCATCGGATTCTAAGAGAGAGAAAAAGTGTCCCAAAATATTATTGGCTGGCATTTTGGACTGGGACATTCTGGACATTCATGTTTCTCCTATCCTTGCTTGATTCAACCCTGCTCATATTAACATTTTTAAATAGGAGAGGATAACGCACAACAATCAGATTTCAGAATTCAATTGATATGTTTGCAGTTTATGTTCTCATAAACATGTATAAAATCTTGGGTAAAACTCTATTCTATCAGATTTCTATAGTATAGACTTCCAGTTGGAGATGTTATGGCAGGTCAGTCATCTGGAGGACTGTCAAATTAGGATAGTAGACTGGACTAATTTATTTAGTGGTGTTACTAATCTACAAGATGTAAAATCTGAATTCAGCTCCCTGAAAATTACAGTCTACAAATGTTCAATTTCAGTACCCGTTTATATCACATTATTGACAATTGCAGACTAGACTTGTTTCTGTCTCTCAGCTGTTAACATAATTGTCCAAGCTGCACCTTAACAAAAATAACCTGATAGTTTTGCCTCCAACTTTTAAAAGACTCTCCAGTTGTGCTTCCAAACTTTCAGCTGTTAACACTCCCAAATCCAGTCCCTTCCCATGTTTCTATCAATATTTTTAGCAACAGAAACAAATAAAATATTATTAAAGATGGCATACAATCTTCAAAATTCAGGTTTTTACAATGCAGTTGGCAGATCCAGACAGAAAAAAAATAATCTGAGTCTGGGCTTGGTCTCCCTATATTCAACTCTTATATAGGATCTACTATTTTATACACACTCAGAGGCATTTTTGTATTGTATGATTTTCATACCAACAAAACTATGGGTTTTCTTTAACAAACATGAAGTGTTAATATCACATTATAATGCCTTGGTAAGGCCACACTTGGAATACTGTATGCAGTTTTGGTCACCACACTGTAAAAAAGGTGTTGAGACTCTAGAAAGAGTGCAGAAGAGAGCAACAAAGATGATTAGGGGACTGGAGGCTAAAACAAATGAAGAACGTTTGCAGGAACTGGGTAGGTCTAGTTTAGTGAAAAGAAGGACTAGGGGAGACATGATAGCAGTGCTCCGATATCTCAGGGATTGCCACAAAGAAGAGGAAGCTATTCTCCAGCTATTCTCCAAAGCACCTGGGGGCAGGACAAAAAGCAATGAGTGGAAACTAATCAAGAAGAGAAGTGACCTAAGAGAAATTTCCTGACAGTTAGAACAATTAATCAGTGGAACAACTTGCCTCCAGAAGTTGTGAATGTTCAAACACTGGAAGTTTTTAAGAAGATGTTGGATAACCATTTGTCTGGAACAGTACAGGGTTTCTGGGTTGGACAGAAGACTTCCAAGGTCCCTTCCAATCTGTTATTCTATTCTATCTAGAAATGGGTTCTCAGGGAATGGATCACTATAACTACACATTTTATTTTTATCTGTTCAGTGTTAATTACTCTAGATTCAGTGGTACTTGCTCTAGAATTAGTCAGGGTTTAATTGTTTTGAAAATATGGTATATCTTGGGCAAGGAACCACATTACAATTTTTAGTGCTGTTACTGGCTAAAGGGATGGGCAACTATGGCCCCTTTATGACCTGTGGACTTCAACTTTCAAAATTCCAGCATGGCTGGCTCAGGAATTCTGGGAATTGAAGTCCACAGGTCGTAAAGGGGCCATAGTTACCCACCCCGGATTGACATCTATCCTAGTGACACAGTCAGGCTGATACAGTCCTAATTAGAAACCCCAAGAAGCTTACTATTTTCATATTATGAGAACGTAAGGCAATTAAAGAAACATGAGCTTCAAGGTATGGTGTTTTATTTAGGAGCCAAGGTGGCGCAGTGGTTAAATGCAGCACTGCAGGCTACTTCAGCTGATTGCAGTTCTGCAGTTCGGCTGTTCAAATCTCACCGGCTCAGGGTTGACTCAGCCTTCCATCCTTCCGAGGTGGGTAAAATGAGGACCCGGATTGTTGTTGGGGGCAATATGCTGACTCTGTAAACCGCTTAGAGAGGGCTGAAAGCCCTATGAAGCGGTATATAAGTCTAACTGCTATTGCTATTGCTATCCTTGTAGAAAAATGGGTCTTTTAATCTTTCCAAAGTTCATGTTTTTCAGATGTTTTGGGTTACTACTCCTTTCAATACCACACTTAGCCATGCTAAATAGTAACCTTTATGTGGACTACACCAACTTAGAAGAGGCTGCTTTCCGATCATGTGAGAACTTGAACTACTACAAGAAGAAGCATTTGATGTGTATTTCTGAACCATTAAAAAAAACAATCCATATTACAGACATCTTATGATGAATAGACCCATGAAAAACAGATGAGAGCGAAACCAACATTTTGGCTATCTAGCAGACTTTTCCCTCATTCAAACAGCTATAATCTTCTTCTAAAATTCTTTTCTAATATTATCAACATCCCATCCAGTTTTAGTGTGTCTTCATTGTTTTGCCAAACCAAGATTTTTCTTTCTTTTTTAATCAACGAGGCAAAGTTTTTTTAAATAAGAGTAGGATTCCTGAGCTTTTTGCAGTTTTGAAAGAGAAACATAGAGGCAGAGTATGATACCCATCCACCAAATGTAGCTTATCATGAAACTACAGCACTTGCAGGTCCCTTTTTCCTAATTATTAAAGGAACATAAGCCGTTTAGATCTGGCCATTCTAGTGAGGCAGAGGAATTCTAATGTTTAAAATTTGCCAGCGCTACAGTGTAATTTCAATTTGCATTTCTCCTCTTCATTCAAAAGAATGCAATTTGGTAAGGAGTATACCAGGAAAGGCAAGTTGAAAGTATGTGTGTGGGGGGGTGTTAATAGTGGTGTCAATAAATTCTTAAAGAATTATTAAATGGAACCATTTTGTTCCACTATTGAATTGTATAACTCATTATAAGGCTGTACTAATGGCTTAGTTTCATTCTTTTAAATATAGATGAAAATTAATTTTGTTGGAAATTTTGTCATGAAGCAGCAATTTACAAAAGATTTTGGTGCCAAATTATTTTACTCTTTAAAGATTGCTATATTGATATAATGTGCACCAGTGGTGGGATTCAAATTTTTTTACTAGTGGTCCTGTGGGCGTGGCTTGGTGGGCATGGCAGGGGAAGGATACTCTAAAATCTTTATTCCCTCCCCACTCCAGGAGAAGGTTACTGCAAAATCCCCATTCCCTCCCGATCAGCTGTGACTCGGGAGGCAGAGAATAGATGGGGGCGGGGCCAGTCAGAGGTGGTATTTACCGGTTCTGCGAACTACTCAAAATTTCTGCTACCGGTTTTCCAGAACTGGTCAGAACCTGCTGAATGCCACCTCTGATGTGCACTATCCCAAAATCCAAATTAACTAAACATGGAAAATGAATTATTGGTTCTTATAAAATAAGAGGGATATAGACAAAATATGCAGGGGAGGAAAACAACTAATGTCTGAACTTATGGTGTTTCTTCAGATTTATTGTGCTTTAACTGTGTCTAACAAGAAAATACAAGATAAGCCACAAGATAGATTGAGAGCCGTATAATTTAGGTAAAACATTCTCCAAAGGTTTTTTACATTTTATCCACCCATTACATTAGCAAATTATTCCTCTTCACATATTCTTGGAATATGTAATTTATGGACACACTGAGGAAAGCTTCTTAAATATTTCTGTTCTCTTATAGTTAAAAATATTTTCCCTTTCCTTGGTTTTCTTACAACTCTTTCTTATAAGCCTATTGGAACCTCCTCTGCATTATTCTTCAGCAACACAAAGCTTCCAGATGTGGTAAATTATTATTTCATTATCTCCAGTCAGTTTGGGGAAGTCTGGTCCATATGTTTACTTGGAGGAAATTGCACTGTGGGACTTTACTTAGGAACATGCCTTTGTAAGATTGAAAACGATTGTGGTTTTGAGTGGAATACTGACTCCTCTCCAGTAATTCCAACTGATTCTCTGTTAAAGTGATGACTAGGTTTTTAGTGCCTTTAAATGAGTCTGTGATAGATACAATGTCCCACATAACTGTATCTCCAAGTATAGCACTAAGGCTAAGTTATTTTCCAAGAACATGAATGCATGGAGGAGAGGGAATCTAATAAAGGAGATTATTTGTAGGCAGAGGTTTGTCCTCTGAGTTTTGCAGCTTGGCACCTAGACATTTTATTACCAAACTAGGTAATATCTTCAGCAGGGTTTGGGGTGATGTGTCTTGTTCATTTATATAGGTTCTGGGTGGTCGGGTGGTCTTGTGACTGGTTGAATCACAGGACTGATTGAATCACAAGACCAGCGAGAATATTTGTAGCTCAGGATTGAAAAGAGTGATTTTTGAGCTTGGTTGTGACTAGTACTGATGTTACCTAATTTGGATAATGAAATGTTTGCAAGTAAACAACCAAGCTCAGAGAACACCAAGGATTCACTTTCTCTCAGCCCAACCCACCTCACAGGGTTGTTCTTCTGGGGAAAATAGGAGGAGGATGTTGTGGCTCACTGGCGGCCAGCAGAGCTGGCAGCAGAGTCAGACAGTAAGGAGGTTGGGGAGGAATATGGGTCAGTACTGGAGGCTGAGGAAAGCTCAGATGAGGGCTCTGTGTCAGAGGCAGAGAGGGAGCTAGACAGCAGTGAGGCAGAGGAACAGCTGGAGCCTATTCCCAGTGTGCGCATACGCAGATCTGCCAGAAGACAAGAACTAAGAAAGCAGGGTTGACTTGGGAGTAAAGCCCAAATTGTTTGGCCCCTCCCATAGGAAACAAAAGATGAGAAAAATGGAGAGTGGACTTTTGCAGGAAACAATCCATTCCTTTGGTCGTTTCAAGAGTCGAAAGTTCTGTTTGTGACTATAAGAGACTCTGTGTCAAGTGTTGCCTTGCCCTGCATTTGGGAACTAGTTATCTGGCAGCCTTCCAAGCGAGATAAGTTTTGTGTTGATAAATATTCCTCTGAAATACTGTTTGCCAAGACTTGCTGACTGTGAATGAAAGGAATTCACAGTCGTATAAATAAAAGAGGTTTTGCCAGGACCAAGACTCTGCTTCATGCTATTTAAGGAAGCATAGGTCAGAACAGAGGAAAGGAATACTAGGTATGTTCACTGCTTGAGTTATTTATAAAAATAATAAGGATAGAACTTTAATTCCTTTAACAAAATTAAAGAAAGTAGAAAGAGCACCATATAACAATTTGTGAACTTTATACTGAAGCCTGTTTTCTACTATAAATACTTACACACATGCATACTTCCAGATCCCTCTCAAGAACATGCCACAAAATGGATTATCTATGGTCTAGTCTTACAACACTGCTGTATTTGCTCACATTTGTCAGATACTTTCAACCAAGGAATTTAAATCAAGCCTTACAACGCCAAGCAAAATGGCAACTCAATGAAATGTGAAAAACAGATCAATAGAGTTATATTCGTACCCAAGACATATTTGTTATAGGACAGATTCAGAAAGCAAAAGAACAGAACTATTACTTGTTTCTTGCTGAAACCGCTCTCATATATTATCCAAGATCTCCTTGTCCAACCTACATGTGAGGCAATTTTCAGCCTAGGTAGTAACCACAAGAGTGTCTACTATAAGTTGTAAGAACAGAGACATTCTGGCAGAAGAACTGGGGAAAATATGTTAGTTAAGAGATTATACTATCAACTTTATTTATTGAGTGGTTTTATTTTTTATCCCTCCTTTATTACTTTTATAAGTAATTCAAGGTGGCAAAGATACAAAATAGTCCTTCCTTCTCCTATTTGTCTCTCAAAGATGACCCTATAAAGTGGATTGGGTTGAGAGTGGAAGGCGTGACTCAAACCCATGGCTTCTAGACCAGTACCTTAACCACTATACCAAACGCTCTCTCATTATGTTCCATTATTAGACCAAGTGGATGAAAAAGAGAAGTCCTGCTGACCAGATAAGAAAATTGTTTTCCAAAAGCCATGATAGATGGGGGAAAGGGGGCTTTTGACTTGTTGAAAGGTGAAGTCTCACTGATGATGTTGGGTAATGAAAAATCTGCAATCAAACAACCAAAGCTTCAGAATTCCACGAACCTCACTGCCAGAAGAGGCAGGAATGTGGAGGATCTGGAATTACAATTGGGAGTTTTGTCAATCCTTCCAGGTAAGGATTACAAGAGAGCTGTTGACAGTTAACAACTAAGTTTGGGTTTCTCAACTATGAACCTTGCTACCAATGTGAAGAAGTCCTGATGACGTAAAGGCTACACCTCATGAAATAAGAGATATCATTTACAAGCTCAGAGTTTTCTACTCCAATGCACAATTATTGGAAATCAAGAGGAAATCCTAATGCAGGAAAACAGATAACAAAAATTTCCTGGGTTGACCCACATGATCAGAACATAACCCTGGAAGGTTGCAACTTGAACAACAGGAACAATTCAGGAGAAAGGGAGGAGGTATGGTGTTTTCTTCTATGTTAAAAAAGCATGACTCAAAGCACAAATCTAGTGAAAGTGTTTGGGTGGAAAAAAAGAGAAACAAAAATGATTACATCCTAAAGAGTTTATTATTGATTGCCGGATCAACAGAAAATATAGGTAAGGCCTTTCTGCATCAGATGACATGCTTTTAAAAAAAGAGCATGTGAATGGGAGATTCAACTGTTCTGCCAGAGTGGAAATCAAACAACCAAGAGACCCAACACATTCCTGTCTACTCTTGCTAACAACTCCATTTGGCAGAAAATGGAATAAGCAAAAGGGTAATCTGCTATCTGACCTAATTTTTTTTTACAAAAAAAGAGGAATTGGTTTGGAGAAGTGAAGGTGACCACCAGTAGAATCTTGAGGGAGAATGAGCATGTTATCTTTGAATCAAGAGAAGAATCAAACTTGTATATCAGAATTTAAAGACTAGAACTTAATGAACTCCAGTAGAAGATAGGTCAACTGATGAAATTCAAAAGGAGAGACATGTCTAGAAAGGATGAGAAATCCCATTAAATACTGAAGATATAGCTTTCTAAAAGGTTGCAAAGGAAAGGGGACTTGTATAGTGATGTGCAATGAAAAAAATGATATAAGGCAGTTGTCAAAAATTGTATTGATTATATTACAGTGGCTAAAGCAGTGATGGCTAACCTTTTTGTTGTCACATGCTGATAGCGTGTGCATGCGATAGCATGCACGTGCCCTGCCCCCTATAAATGTGCATGTGTGTACATACTCCCTATGCTCCCACCACCACCTGCACATGTAAATGCTCCCTCCTGTGCTCCACCCATGCATGCACAAGCCATCACCCCCTCCATCCTCCTGAGAGCAAAATCAGGCCGCAGGGGACCCATACCACACCACCACTCCCTTGTGCTCTGTTTTGGGCCTAGTAGACCTCCCTACAGACTCTTAAGAGCACTACACCCCTTCACCCTGTGCATGCGCATGTCTCTTGCACATGTGCTTGCATGTCCTGCACATGCGCCCCACCCTCATGCATGCATGGCAGAGACCCAAAAATCAGCTGGCCAGCAGGAGGTGTGTGCATGAGCTGGGTGATGCTGAGCTGGGTGATGCTGAGCTGGGTTACGGCATGTGTGCCCATAGAGAGGGCTCTGCATGCCGCCTGTGGCACGCATGCCATAGGTTTGCCATCACGGGGCTAAAAGTGTGGAATGAGCCAAGACTTGTGAAAAATGTACCCAAAAATTTTTTTAAGGTTTTTTTACTTCTATCAAAAATAAAATTGAGGTATGTTGTGAGGAAAAAGAAGTGAATTGGTAATATAGAGTAAGAAGGCAAAATACCTTATTTTACATCTGTCTTCTCTCAGAAAGGAAACAAAGCCCTAACTTTTCAATATAGCACTCAGGCCTCAAATCCAGGCTGTCAGCTTTCTGACAAGTTCAGTGTCGTAGTACCCCCAAGTCCTTTAGCTTCACATTCCCAGGGCCAGACTAGGGAAGTGAAAGAACCAGCAAAGGGAATCACATAATTTTTAACAGCAGTTTATAGCTTATTACTTATTTATTTATTTGCATCCCATCTTTATTATTTTTACAAATCACTCAAAGCGGCAAACATATCCAACACTTCTTCCTCCTCTACAAAGCAGGGTTTCAGAAAAGCAGAGGGAAGCAAACGTTATCCCTACTCTTTAAAAAATAGAGAAGCATAACCTGAGAAGTTACCGTCTTGACATTCATACAAGCAAAGTCTCCAATATATTTGTGAATGCTTGGAGAAGAATCTTTCAGAGTGAGGTGGGTGACATATAAACTTAATACATACATACATAAGAACAAACAATAAGAGCTACCACAGATTTGTCCCAAATAAATAAGCCTGTCTCTCCAACTATTTGGAAATTTTACCTTTAATAGCAATTTCCACTATCTTCCCTGAAAGATATGTTAAGCTGGCAGTCCTATAATGTCCTGGATTTCTCAGAAAGCCCTTCTTAAAAACTGGAGTTATGTTAGTCATCTTCCAGTCTTCAACTACTGAAGCCAAGAGTCAAGTCAGGTTATATATTTTAGTTAAGAAGTCCACAATCTCTGGTTTAAGCTCTTAATATTTTATTAAATGACCAAGAAACAGAACCTTCTCTGATATGATTCCCTCCCTATGAAACATCATCCTTGCAGAGATAAGGTAAAGGTAAAGGTTTTCCTTGCACATATGTGCTAGTCATTCCTGATTGGGGGGTGCGTATCTCCATTTCAAAGCCGAAGAGCCAACGCTATCTGAAGACATCTCTGTGGTCATGTGGCTGGCATGACTAAATGCCAAAGATGCATGGTCCCTATTTTTCTACTTGCATTTTTACATGCTTTTGAACTGCTAGGTTGGCAGAAGTTGGGACAAGTAACATGAGTTCACTCCATTACACGGCACTAGGGATTCGAACCACCGATTTGCTGACCTTTCTAATTGACATGTTCAGAGTCTTAGCCACTGAGCCACCATGTCCCTTGCAGAGATAAGATTGGCCCCTAATTTGACACTCTTTCACAAGGTCCTGAAGATATGGTTCTGCCCAGAATAACATGGAGCCTATCACGTGGCTAGTCTGATTGTTGTCACAGATCAGTTATTGGTTTTTGTACTAGGGTTTTATCTTTTGTAAGCCACCCAGAGTCACTGAAAATGAGTTGGGCAGCTATATAAATTCTCTAAATAAATAAATATGTGTATTCCCCAAGACGTGATGCCATCATGGCCTGAGAAACCCTGAGGATATAATGTACTTTGCCATCATGGCCTGAGAAACCCTGTGGATATAATATACTTTGAACTAAGCAAAATGAAATAGCAGAATATAAGATTTAGATTATATGATGAAACTATTCTATGGAAGTAATTGTAAAGTATTAGAAAGAATGGAGAAAACTAATCATATAAAACTACAAAGCACTCTTATAATTTCTGAGATACAGGTGAAAACTAAACAGATGGAGGGGGCAGAGAGAGAGATTAAGTGCAATGCCCAGTGCCATTTGTCATTTTTATTAATGACCTGGAATGAAGTGATTAAGGGGATGATTATCAAATTTGCAGATGATTCAAACATAGGAGGAGTGGCTAGCACTTCAGAAGAGAAAGACAAGATTCAGACAGGGTTAAACAATGGGCTGAAAAGGATATGAGGGAGATGCATGAAACCTTGCACCTGGGGAGAAAAACATGCAGGAAACAAATATTAGATGAGGGAGACTTGGCTTTGCAGAAGTACAGGTGAAAAAGATTTTGGTGTTCTAATAAATCACAAGTTGAACATAAGACAGTGGTGTGATGCAGCTGCTAAAAGACAGATGCTATTTTGAGATCTATTAACTGTATTAACAGGCACATAGAATCCAGATCACAGGAAGTACACTTGACACAATATACCGATCACATATTATTATTCTGCCTTGGCCAAGCCCCACTTGGAATACTGCAACTTTAAAAAGACACTGACAAATTGGAATAAGAGAGCCAGTTTGGTCTAATGGTTAAGATGCTGGCATAGGAACCAGGGGACTCTGAGTTCCAGTCCTGCCTTGGACATAAAGGCTGGCTGGTGACTTTGGGCAAGTCACTCTCTCTCAATCCAACTCACCTCATGGTTTATGGTAGGGAAAATAGAAGGAGGAAGGAGTATTAAGTATATTTGCCACCATGAGTTATTTATAAACAGTAATAAAGGCAGGATAAAAATAAAATAATAATCAAATCCAGTATAAACATCTATCTAACTGTGCAACCTACCACCACAATAAGTTCAGAGGAAAGACTATCAATATTTCGAGAAGATTGGGAAAAAAGTTCTATCAAGAATGATTTTAGAAAGTGCATATATTTGCCTGCAGAAGAACAAACTGAGATGCAATATAATTCATTATTAACTAAAATGTTTAGAGAAGTAAAAGGAAAAAGTAAAATGTATCTATCATTTACTACTATAAGTTGTTAATAGCATCTGTTAGTGACTTCCCTAAAGAATTATGGGGCTAAATGCAATTTGAAGTTCAGATAATCCAGCATCCAGGTGCATAATCCAGGAGCATTTACTCAGTATCATCTTCATGTATATATTCAGTAATTAATTATATATTTCAAGTCATATAGCAATACCATAGCTTTTGACCCTAACAAAATGCAGGGGGGGGGGAATTATCTTATCAAAGGCATCCATAAAAAGGAATAGGTTTATGTAATGCAACCAGATGGCTTAAGCAAATGACTCACCTCTCAGAATCCTAGGAAAAGTTTCTGTTAAACCAGCCATGAGTCACATACCATGCTAGGGATAAAATGACCCCCTCCTACGCAAATACTAACTATTTTGCCTTTCCAGCAGGGAAGATTCCCTGGAAATCCCCAAAAAGAGCTAGGTTGGTTAACATATTCAATGCCCCATTAGAAAAGTAGCACTTGGTTGACTTTCATTGGAAAGCTAAGCATTGTCAGGCTTGGTTAATTTTTGAAGGAGTGACAAAGATGGAATTCCAAGCCTATAAGCTAAGGAAACATAGCCGAGGCTGATAAAACTGAGGAAAGATCCTTGTTAATCTTCTTGTACTGCTGCCAGGAAAAGTACATGGAAAAGTTGAGCATTTACCTTTATGTTTACCATTGAGTTTGTACCACTACAGATGAGAGGGTGAGGAGGCTGCACATAAATCCTTGCCAAAAAATCACAAGGGAAAGATGAGCCTTATCAATGAAAACGTATGTGCAAAGCAAAAGAAGATGAGGCTTTTCTCTGAATATGCCATGGTTTTGTAGAGGCTGAAAGGATTCAGAATTTGGGAAGGAATCTTCCATGGTGCACCCCTGGCAACTAAAATGGTACAACTCCAGAAAAGCACTGCCATTTGATTTGGCTGCCAGTACTAACTCTTTAAGCAACCCTCTTCACTGACCTCGTTAATGTGATATTAGGCCAGGTAGAGAGATTATTAAGCCTGGGAGAGAAGAAGACAGACTCCTGGTTCAATTCTGCTCAAATGGGCAGCAGAGCTGTCCTGCAATGTCTCAGCCTCCTCCAGCCCGGAGATGCAGTCCCAATACATTTGAGGGCACGACATTTGATAGCTATCTCATAAGAAAACCATTTGCCCTTCACTTACCTATATTCAGATCATCGTCACCAGAGAGATATTTCCTTCACTCACACTTTCAGATCTATTTTTCCATCCCAAGCTAAGAATCAATTTTGGGGGAGTATTTGACCATGACTAACTATTTGAAGAGATCTGCTTAGAAAAAGAGTGGGGAGGGGAGAGCAATTGCTAGTTGATTCCCACAGTGGATGATATGTAGGCCTTCTTATTACTCTGTGGATTAATTTTCAGCTGAATAAAAGCTCTGCACAGAAAGGATCAGCAATTTGCTTGCACATCCATCGGCATGCAGGAAAACAAACAAGCATCAAGGGCAACATGCTAGAGTTCCTCATTAAAGAGATTTATAAAGGCAGACTGTCTCAGCTGTGTGGCACATCATGCCACCTTCCTCTTCCCTTTCCCTCCCCCTAAAAAAAAAGAAACACACAGATGGCTAAATATAGCATATCTCTGCATTGCCTTCAAGCTGCGATTTGCAGCCTTTAAATTACCAGAATGACAGAGCTTTTATCAGGAAAATGAAGCTGGGGTTGAGATTCACAGCTCCCTTCCCCTTTAAGGAACAGGAGAAGATGGAGGCCTTGATTATTTCAATTTATAAGATTTCTTTGTTTGCTAGAGGAATATTTAATTTTTATAAATAGGAAGACTTACAAAGGCAAAGGCCCAGCTCTTCCTAACCAAATTTGGGAACAGCCATCTAGCCTTAGAACTGTTATTTCACATCATTGCATATCTACCTTCTGCTAAGCAGCCTCTTCCTTCACTCTCTGTTTTTAGCAGCTGTGAATTTCAGAGCTGGATTAATGTAGGTTGCATTTTGAAATGATCTATGATTTGGAATGAAAGATACGCTTTGTAAAGCGAAGATGTTTGATCTCAGAGTATCTCACTGATTCAATTATAAAAAATGATCCAGACATAATGTATTTTTTTAAAATCCTTAGCATCGCTATCATTTGTGTTTTTTCCTTTTAAAGGGAAAAGAAGTATCGTTATCTCCAGCAGATCCGAGGCTGCTGTTACTATTTAAACTTCAAGCCATCCAATTATTCTCAGCTGGTAGTAATAAAGATAGCATTAAAGTACAAACAAACTCAGATTGAAGACATCTTCAGTAACATAAATTTTTTCATAGTTATGTGAAAATAGATAATAAATGGTACTAATTTGTCCATCAAGATAGCAAATGCAAAGATTTGGGATAAGACACCATACACAGGCTATTCTCTGCTATACTGTATATTATATAACTGCATTTATTTCTAAACCAGGCTTGTTTTGCTTTCAAGATGATGTAGAATTCTAAAATGCCATTTTAAAAAAGGTTACTCAGCAGAACGAACAGCCAACACTATAATCCAGTACGTACATTCAAGCATTTGTTTGCAACATTGGATATGTACCCAGTTATAGATTTTCCTTACCTTTATTTTCTGACTTTTTCATGCTCCCTTTCCTCTCCTTGCTGCAGTTCAGTTGGGGGGGAAAAAAGAAAAACCCAGCTGATTTCTAAAATGCTGACTTTTGATTTGTCATTCACAACCAGTCATAGGTCACAAAGGCTGTGTTTCTCCATCCAGGGTAGCGATGCGATGCTAATTTGTAGGGAGAGATGCACAGTCCTGGGTTATAGTTTGTATTATAGAGAACCAGAGGAAGAATGGGATGGAAGAAGACATAACATATTTAATAAAATCTGGCATGGAACAGGATCTGGAGTCAAAAGATGTTCTCAGTTCATTTCAATAGATGCTGTTTCGCTTGTTCGTTTAAGAAGAAAATGATAATTGGCTCATTTAGTTAATTTCAACAAAAACATCAGATAAAGGAAAAGGAGCCCTAAGACTTTGCTGCGTCAAGATTGATCAAATTCTCACTTATGCTGAGTTATGATTTAGAAATCATGATGCTATTCTCAGTTATTTTCTCATAAATCTATCCCAAAACATTTTAAAATGTACCTGGGCCTAAAAAATAACTAGCATGTTTAGCAACTATAGTCTAGCAGAGAGAAAAAAGTTACATTTGCTATGCATCTTCCTAAATCAGTAAAAAATTAAAGAATTTTGCAGCATTAAAGTGTTACATTTTTCTTGCTTATGGCAGGAAGAACATACATTTCTACAGAGAATTCTCTTTCTTATTACATATGGGTATTCTTAATAAACCATAGATAGCCTGATAAATACTACAAAATGAAAGGGTTTTTTACATGGTGAAGAAATAAAATTCTTTCAGCTCCATTTTTTTAAAAATTGCAGATACATAGCAGTACATACAAAGTACTACTGAAGTCAATGCTATTTGATTATATAAAGTTTCTAAGGTAAATTTGATTATTGATTCAAAGCTTGTTTGTATAAATATTTCCTTGTCATTCACATACTTTCACATCTTTGTCATTCACAGGTAGTCTTCAACTTGCAACCACAATTGAGCCTAAAATTTCTGTTGCTAAGTGAGACAGTTAATTGAATTTTGCCTAATTTTACGACCTTTCTTGCCACAGTTATTAGTGCATCACTGAAGTTGTTAAGTTAGTAACACAGTTCCTCCGTGCATGCACAGGACCTTCCACACATGTGCAGAGCATTAAAAACAGGACGTGATGATGTCTGAGTGGGTGGGTGGAGCCTCCCACCGCTACCAGTTCGCCCAAACTGGATAGAACTGGCTAAATAGCATGCATCTGAATTTTGATTACTTGACCATGAGGATGCTGCAATGGTCATAAAGTGTAAAGAACAATCATAAATCACTTTTTTCAGTGCCGTTATAACTTTGGTCACTAAATGAACTGTTGTAAGTCAAGGACTACCTTTATTAGGAGATGTGTCTATTATAGTTTTAAAGCTGTTCTAGTAGAAGAAATGAAGCTGGTATTAAGTCATGCTTTATTTCTATGACTAGAAAGCCAGGATTAACAAAATTTCCAAAAATAAAAACAACCTTTCTATGTTATTAGAGACAAATGGTGATATTCACTAGTCCTCAGACTTTCAGTAAGTCATGTAAAGGGAGTCAACTTTTAGCAAATGTGATGCCATGAATCTCCCCTTGGCAGATGGTCACGTGTGTTACCTTGGCCGTAATTCTCCCAGCTAGATTATTTATGCTATTTTCTTCCTTTACCCTCCTTGACTCTTGACCTTTTAGTTGTGTCATGCACATTTTTATAATTTCCACACCTCTCAGCGAGGACATCTAATATTCAAGGCTTCACCAAGATATCTAAAATTTCTTATGTTAAAATAGGACTATTGAAAACTTAATATTTTATCCTTAGAATTTAAACTCAGTATTGTCAAGTGCAGATTTAACCCAACTTTTAAAATACAGTACTGTATATTGATTTCCTTTTTTCCCCTTCCTTTTTCTGTATTTGTGACTTGAGATAAATATGAGTCTAATAAGAGAATGTATCATTCAAAGTACCTTTCGCAAATTGTTTTTTTAAAGTTTTTTCATTGTTTTAATTGAACAAAAACACAAAAAAAGAATCATCCTTCACTACATCTTGTAGAAAGCATGTCAATTGGTTACAAATACATTTCGTGCATTTCTTCCACAATCATTACTTATATTTCATTCATATTGAATTGTACATTTTAAATCAAAAATCTTTATGAATTTAACTATCAATGTACCACAATTCTCATTTAACTACAATTATTTAAATGTGCTTTTATCTGAAATCATTTGTATTTAAAGACACAACCACCTACTGGCATTCATTCGCAATTTCAATAAACCTCCAATAACATTACACCTTTATAACATATTCTGAAAAAAAATCAATTAATAAGATATCTAAGCATTTCCCCCCCTTTTCCCCTCAACTCACTATTTCAGTGTTTTTCAACCTTTTTTGTGCAAAGGCACACTTTTTTCATGAAAAAAATCACGAGGCACACCACCATTAGAAAATGTTAAAAAAAATTAACTCTGTGCCTATATTGACTATATATAAAGTAATTTCCCACGGCACACCTTACACTATGTCACGGCACACTAGTGTGCCACGGCACAGTGGTTGAAAAACACTGCACTATTTAAAGCTTGTATCCAATTTGCATTTACCAATACAACACATGTATATATCATTAAACATTATCCATTAACATTTTCTTGTTATTGTTGTAGTTAGCTAAAAATTATTTACTATTTATATCACACCTCCTCTCATCAGATCCAAAAGAAATTACACCTTTATAACAAGATCTAAATAAAAAATTATTAATAAAATTTATAGGTCTTTTCCCCAAGTCCAAATTTACAATTTATATCCCTGTTACTTTTACTAGTTAAGGTTATCATTTCATTATTGTTATTGTAATTAATTGTTAATGAATAAATATTTAATAACAATCTAAAACAATCTACAAAATACTAAAATTAATCACCAAAAATTAACTAGCTTTTTATCATCAACTTTCATTATCAACCTGTATCTTTCCAGTGGCAAAACAGTCTTATCTCTCTTGCCAGTTGTTGTGTCAATTGTCTTTTAACTCCTTTATAAAGTTTTTATAAACTTCTCTCCGCACTTTATTGCTTGAAAGATCTCTCAGATAATCTCGTTGCTCTTGAATTGTTATTGAAATTAGCTTGTCTTTGGTTGTCAGACTTATTTCTGAAAAGGTTTCTCTTCTTAACTCCATCATTATCACCTTTTTTTCCTCCTAGATCTTGAAATCTAGGATAAAGCTCCAAATTGTCAAATTCACTTTTCCATCTTCCCTTCTTTCCACTTTCACCCATGTTTGCTCCATTAATAAGACTTCCGAGTGGCAGATTCCAACCCCATCATCTTTTGCTGTGAGAAACAATAGTCTATCCAACTTCTTCTCAAATCTCCCAAATCCTTCCAATATATTTTGAATTCCAGCCAGGATATTTCAAAAATTTTAAGGTTTCCTCATTTGCATATTGATCCATTTTTCCAAAAAAAGGAGAGAAAAAGAAAAAAGGAATCTGATAGCTACTGCCACTCTAGTCTTCCAAGCCTTTTGTGTGTGTGTGTGTGTGTGTGTGTGTATAGATAGATAGATAGATAGATAGATAGATAGATAGATAGATAGATAGATAGATAGATAGATAGATATAGATATAGGTATAGATATATTCTGACCCCCTCCTCCGTCCAGTAACGAAAGCCGAGACAAGCCTAATTAGAATGTCCTTTAATAACAAGACTAACAGACAAACCTTGGCAGCAATCCAGCATGCAAAGTTAGTTACGTTCTCTTTAGTCAGACTTCTGCAAGAAGGGTGTGTCACAAGCAGTCATTTTTATAGTCTGGAGAGGAGCCTAATGGCCATCAGCTGAGCGCAATTACCTCCTGTAATTGCGTAATTGCTTCTGACACCAAGTAGCTCTTGGCATGCATCCAGGAACAACTCACTGCTGGTTTCTGGATCACTCTCCCTTGTCTCCTCCCCACTGGTCCAAGGCCCAGGTGCCACCTGGTGGCTATATATATTTTGACTTAAGTACAAGTTCTTTTGTACTCTTCAAAGAAGGGTTCTATCTTTTTCTTTCCTTTTCCTTCCCTTGCCAAAATATTTTCCAAAGCACCTGCTAGAACAATTCGTGCCCTTGGCTCTTTATCAGATTTTGTAAGCAAGTTGCAAACCCTTCAGTTACAAAGTCAGTGAGATCAAAGAAGAAAGAACGAAAGATACATTGTTTAAAAAAAAAACCTCCAGACTCTGACTTCCGAGTGGCAGATTCCACTTTTTCATACTTGTCTCAAGCTTATGAAAAACAAAGGTCTTTAATTGTGTTTAATGGAATTTAAAAACAAATGGTAGGAAGAATTGTTAAAATAAAAAAGGTTTTAGTTCAAGCCAAAAAATAAGGTGACAAAGAATAGAGGGGAAAAAATCAATCCGTTCACTTTAAGAAAAGAAACAGGAAACATTACGGTCACTTCAATCTACAAAATATCATTACAAAGAAAAAAACAAAAACTTTCCAAGGCAGTCCAATAAAAATTAAATTTGCTGCTTTATTCTTTTATTTAAAGGACTAATTTCTCTTTTAAAAAGTTTCTTTGGGCAATCATTCTCAGAATAGAAAAAAAACACCCTCACCCGATGGACTCACTTTCACTTCCTTCCTTCCGGAGCCGTCTCCAACTTCATCAGCCTAGGGCTGCCTGTTTGCCGCCGGCTTGAAGCGCTTCCCTTGGGTCAATCAGGGACTTTGCGATGTCCCTGAGACCAGCAAGGCTTTGTCTTCCTGTTCACCATCTCTACGGGATGGTTTAGGTCCAACTGGACCGTCCAGTAGCAAAAGTGTCAACGGCAGTCTCGGACTGTCAAGACTGCACGTGTATTGTCACGACATTGGATCCTCCCAATCCATTCTCAAATTGTTTTGATTTCAGATGTCTGTAATGGTTCTGAGCCCTTTCATACTTAATCCCCCCGTACAATCATGTAAACATTTAACTGAAAAATCTACGTTCCTCTTTTAGTATGTACATCGTATACTAAGAATTCAATTATCCACTGCTATTTTAAGCCATTAGTGGATCCATACTGACTTATTATGTACAAGTGTAATTAAGTGTAATTATCAGAAAAGTGAACTGAAGCATTCCAACAAAGGTCCAATTCTGAATTTGGAAAACCATTGTCTACCATGATTTGTCATTGTTTATCTTTGCATACAGCATATGTATTTATTTTTCAGATTCATTTTCTTTTCACAAAGATACAAAATGATACTTGTTTAGAACTGATATATCTTTCTTGGCCACATCTCCAGATCATTGGGATGGACCAAGTGACATAAGCAAATGTTGTCTGCTGTAATCACTTGTTCCTCCTTAGATCATTGGCTGCAATGTAAGATGGGTGAAGATTTATGTGAATGTCTTGAAGTCAGTGTTGACTCTGGCAACTGCCTGGACAAGAGTCTGCAATTTTCTTAGTGATATTTTGGAAGGGGTTTGCCATTGCTTGCTTCTTAAGGTTGAGAAAGGAGAATGACCCCTAATCATCTAATTGGCTTTGTGTCTAAGGCAAGGCTAGAACTCACAATCTCCTGGTTTCTGACCATATGCCTTAATCCACTATACCAACTAATACCATGTCATTTATGACTTTTATTGTTCATTGCAATGAAAAGCAGGATGCTTAAAGATGCAGACTTCAACACCAGTATGTTTGAGACCAGGGGTGTCATACTGGATTTCTTTGATGGCCAGATCAGCATTGTAGTTCTTTTCTGTGGGCCAGGCAGGGGGGGAGATGGGATGGACTCCCTACTGGCCAAAACATCACTCTGCTGGCTAAATTATGCACATTCACCCCTGTGCCCCATTTTGGCTGCCAGAAGCACCATAGGCTGGTCCCTTGCTATATCCAGGCTGGCCCCATGGGCCAGATTTAATCACCCCATGGGCCGGATACGGCCCACGGGCCTTGAGTTTGACACCCTTGTATAAACTCAGCCTAATTTTCTACCATATTAAATAATTTTGAAAACCAGACCTGCTTTTCATACCCAACCCTACATTTAAGGTCGATGCTCATAATCAACTGACACTAATTAGACACCAAGCAGAAAAAAGTTTGTGGCAGAGTAGAAAGCTAAACCAAATGGTTGCTTGGGGCTAAGATATGTGAATTCACCCATTATGACTTAGGGTTCGTTACATTCAAACCAAGCCATTATATCTTGATTTAGTGCAATGTATATACCCATCACAGAAACCAAATAAGAGAGCTTTTTCCAGAAACAGTACTGAAATCTAGACTCTAGAAACTAGAGAGGATTTTATCATTTCTTCCTTGGTGACATTAGACATTGAGCAGAAATAGGTTAGGAGAAAGTGAACCTTCTTTCTACAGTGAAAAGCTGTAGCTATAGCTGCCCATCTTACATCATAATGTGCATAAAATATTCTTATTGTGCCAATGCTTTGTTATCTTCAAAAGAGTTAAGATATATATAATATTTAACATGGTTTCCTTTTCCTCTTAAATATGCTGTTACATTGAAATCTATAAACTTTATAAAGCTGCAACAAGGGTGATGCTTTGAATTTCACTTATTGTTAGCATCAAGGAAGTATCAATAGTGAGAGTTAATGGAATTTGGTGGAAATGATTCAAGGTCTTTTAAAAGAATGCCAAAATACCTTTGAAAAGCTATATTTCCAAATATATACTGTGATCGGTAATTTGTTTTCTTAAGAAGTTCTAAAACCAGTCATGCTAAAATACAGTAGATAGATTGCACCTACATATATGGAATCTTCAATTAATGAATTGTCAGAGACATTGAAGCACTCAGAACAACCAATCCAAACGGCATTCTATTTTTCATTACAAAGTAAAAACCTTGGGCTGGTTTCAGACATGTTCATTCTTCCATAATAACATGACAGCAAGTATTGCTTCATATAAATGCTTATACATCATTAAAAAATAAGATTAAATGGCAATGCAGCAGGCAACGTTTTTAAAGATTCAACAGATAAAACAGATAAAAATCCAACAGTATGCTTGAGAGTAGTAATAAATGAAAGTATGGTGGTTGCAGTGATATGCTGAAGTAGCTATCAGCCAAAAGCAAGTCTTTGCTTTTGAAGTAGAACATACTACAAGTTTGACATATACATGACTCTAGCAGATTTCATGCACATTGTGCAATGAGCACAAGCTTCATATTTTAAATGTTTGAGAATACTCTACTGTGATGCGATGGGCCTTAATGTTTTGGCATCTACTTCAATTGCTCTGTGAAAACAACAAAGGCAACAGAGAGTAACTAACTTGCATTTGCACACTCACGCATAAGTAATTGCTAGAGTACTTATTTAAATCAAATTTTAACAAGTAACAAAATAGTGCATTGGTAGCAATATCTGTGTGTAAAGTTTAAAAAGGCAAGTGGGCCCATGGGTAACAATTTATGAGATCCACAGAACTCAAGAAGATTTGCTCCTGGGCAAGTATGGACCTAGGACGGCAGCCTGGTTCTCCCTCTTAATGTTTTGTGTAAAAATAAATTTCTTACAAAAATGAAAACCAATTTCTTTCTATTGTCTTTTATCATGTAGTAATGTATGTTCTTTAAAATGAGTGGTATATCATTACAAGGTCAATATGAAGATCTTCACAGGAAAAGCTACCAGATCTAGATTCAAAAATGTGCACTACTACTAGAAGGCAGCAAGGATTTGTAATTGTAATTTCTTCATCAGCTGATATCTAATGATAATTTAATTGTTGCAACCAAGCTCTAGTAGGCCTATTAAAAGGGTGCTAATCACCGACATAGATGGAACAAGTTTCCCAATCGGGAAAAATTGTAAATGTACTTAAACATATGCTTACAGTATATGATTTGGTTCAGATCTTCATACTAAACTTGTAAAGATATAAAAAATGAACTGTGTAGTAGTATATCTTCCTGCATAAACTTTATGCAGAAAGGTCACAAAATAACTACACAAAGTTCTTAAAGTTAACAGTTTGAAATGTACTATACTAACACGGGAGCTTTGCCAATTCAATTTTGAAAATATTAATTGCAATTGCCATTCCCCACCCCCAACCCCAAGTATCAGGTAATGTATAGTGTATGTTTGTAGGAATGCAGAAAAAAATTGCATTATATGTAGACGTTAATTCTATTGCATCAGAAACATAATTTTGATATCAAAAGCATCAAGAGAAAATAACAACACTGTAAGAGACTAATTTGTTCAAATGCATTTCCACCTCACCTCATCCCTTTTCTACTATATAAAATAAGGCAACTTGCCACAATTTAGCAAAGTTATGCTGTTTTTACATCTCCTATAGACCTTTTTAGGACTTAACATGGGCCAACAAAGATCATTAGCACCATCTATCAAAAAAAATGTTGAATCCTACAAATCCTGTAAAGATTCCTACAGCAATGCCCCAGTTTTCTCATATTCATTGCAGAGTAGAAATTGATCCCTTGAGAAAAGATAAGTTTGAACAAACACACCACAAGTTAAATATATCTATTCAACTGTTGATTTAAAATTGGCTGGCAGGAATTTGGTCAATACTCACATTAACTGCACCATCGCAGCATATAAACTCAAGAAGAACATTGTAGAAGCAGAATAAATATTAAGGAATAGGTTCATAGTAGATCAGGGCTATCTAACACCTGGCCCATGGGCCGGATGCGTCACACGCTGCCCATGCCCGGTTTAGCGAAGGGGGGGGAAAGTCCTGATATGTCACGTGATGATAACGTGATTTTGACACCTGCAGTAAATAGATCTCCAAAGCTTTCTCTTAACGTCTTAGTCAGATGCTGATGAAGCAATTAGCAAGGAAAGAAGGAGATGCTGGAAATATAGGCAGTAAAGTCAGAAGTCTCCTTCTTGTTATTAAATTAAGTCATACTCTTGATATACATTTTTTGCACATGTCACCAAGCATTGTCCATTGTTACCTGGACAATTCTAAAATGCGACATATAACTGCAAATATCTATTTCGCCACCTCTACAGCAATTGATTTTTGCTACTTATTACATCAACAACCAACCAGGTCTGACTTATGTTTGCCCACATAATCATTTGGCTAATTGGGAAAAATTTACAGGAACAAAAAAATAAGAGATATTGCACTTTTAGTGATTGGTTGTACTATAGCCGTGATTGTGAACCAATGGCACATGTGTCAGAAGTGGCACGCAGAGCCATATCTCCAGACACACTAGCCATTGCCCATTGCTCTTCCAGGTTCCAGCGCGCACATGCCAACTGGTCTTCACGTGCGCAGGAGCACCAGAAACTGGAAGAGCAGCTTCCTGGTGTGCATGCGCATGCCTGGAAGCTGAGATTCCGGTTTCTGGTGTGCGCAGACCAGCTGGTCTTTGCACACAATGTACAACAGAAACTGGAAGACATGCATGTTGGAAACTGGGAACTCAGTTTTCCGGGACGCACATGTGCGTCAGAAACTGCTGTTCCAGTTTCCTGTGCTCCTGCACACGCACGCCAAGGAGCTGCTCTTCCGGTTTCTGGTTCTCCCCTGTGCACACTCCCATTTCAGCACTCGGTGCCAAAAAGGTTCGCCAACACTGTACTATATTATAAAATCCAAGTTTTAAAACCACTAACCATGTAGTGCAACTGTTCTTAGAACTAGAACAGGCCTGGTCTTCAACAAAGAAAGGCCTAAAGCCACTGAAATTTAAAAGTCTAATTTTATTATACAGCAGCATTTTATAACAGATATTATATCTAAGTTTGTCTTCTTAGCAAACCGAGAGATTGAATTCGCCATGATTCGTCTCAGTTTTTAAGTACAAAACATACATTATTTGACCTACATAATGCATGTATTTTCCCACACTGCTTATACCCTATTGAAGATACACCTAGAATACTGTGTGTTTCCATTTAAATGGAGTGTTAGATTAAGGATCCATGAAAATGCACACTGAATACAGAGAAGATCTAAATGTAGCTGGAGAGACTGAACAATGGATTCTACAGAAGTGCTCAGGTGTAACTGCCTCTGCATATCAATTACAATTACTTGAAGTCCACGCACAAGTATTTATATGCCAAGAAGTAGAATTCCATATGGAGTGATCATTGAAAGATGGTGTTCCACAACTATTCTCCAGTAGAATCATAGAGAATAGCTACTCTTTTTAAAAAAAGAGCGGAGAACAGATACAGCACATTATAAACAAGATCAAAATCAACAACATAAAATTCTTATTCCCATTTTACAGATGCTTAGTTAGCTTCTTCTGCTTGGATTGGAGGAATCTTGTTAGACACCAAAGTATAAACATAGGGCCAGATTTTGTTGGTCTCTGTTCCAGAGAATGAGTGAAGAATCCCTCTGTTTCTGAAATAGAGATTAGACATTCGTGTTAGCAAATGAATAAGTTTAAGGAAACCAGTATTGCAGGTTCTACTGGGTTCTTTAGTAAAAGCCAAAAGGATTATATAACAATATAAAACAGGACTGAATGTTTTATATTTGTCAGTGTGCATACCTTTATTGATAAGTAATTTTACTTATGACTTTAGGCAACTAGTTCTGAATTCCAGGAATCATAGCTATCAATAGAATGCCAATAAACAGGCTCATTAAAAGAACATTTATTTAATAACCGAGTTGCAATTTGCTTTATTAAATAAACAGAAAAAGTAATATATGCATAAACATCTTTTTAATCAATTGGTCAACCAAACTTACATTAATTTTAATATGTAGTAATTGTAATATCTCTTCCATTAGTTCATTGTCATATGCAGATTATATCTAAGCCTAAAATCACACATCTCTCAGGATAATTTTAAAAACCAGTCCCTTTCCTGCAGCTTGATGCTTACAGACTGAGAAGCCATCAAAAACAGAATGAGAGACTAACTGATAGAAAAGAAAATGCATCAGTAAAGGCATCTCATCTATTTTTGACTCTGCCCCCTGTTGCATTCTTTAGCTTTCTCTACCATATAGCAGTATCTTTATTCTGGTCATCAATCACCCTAAAATATCACTCAATGATAAAACTACTGCAATCCCCTTGTGATAGAAATGCAGTCTTATGCATTGTGAGAAATGTACAAGCCAAAATATAAAATCATTATAAGGAAGGTGCACTATGGGGTTATGTTATTTAAACATGAACATATAAAACTATGGAATAAAGAAAAAAAACAATTAAAAATAGTTAACCAAATGTAAAATCACTACTCACTAAAATATAAGTAAAACTGTGTTTAGTATCTATATTGTAACCTCACAATTGAATGTAAAATCAGGTAATACATGAAAAGGGATATGAGCTATGGTGGCGCAGGGGTTAGAATGCAGTATTGCAGGCTAACTCAGTGCTCACTGCCAGGAGTTCGGACCTGACTGGCTCAAGGTTGACTCAGTCATCCATCCTTCCAAGGTTGATAAAAAGAGGAGCCATCTTGTTGTGGGTACTGACTTGGTAAACTGCTTAGAGCGGCCTGTAAAGCACTACAAAGTGATACATAAGTCTATTGCTAGTATCATTAAGAGGCTAAAGAATTAAAAATAACCAACAGAAAAAAATGTATGAGTATAGTCTTTGTCAATCTGTGTTTTAATTGTATATGTTATGTCTGAATTCCTTACTGAAATTCCTTACAGATGATGATGATGAACCAAGCTCTTGAAGCAGTGGTGAAATTATTTTATTTTACTACCATTCTGTGGGCATGGCTTGGTGAATGTTGCAGAGGAAGGATGCTGCAAAATCTCAATTCCCACCTCAATCGAGGGGAAGGATACTGCAAAATCCCCATTCTGTCCCCACTCCTGGGGGAAGGATATTGCAAAATCTCCATTTCCACCCCACTCTGGGACCAGCCAGAGGTAGTATTTGCTGGTTCTCTGGACTACTCAAAATTTCCACTACCGGTTCTCCAGAACCTGTCAGAACCTGCTGAAATTCACTCCTGACCTGGAGGTTCAGAAATATTAATATATTAAACAAAATTGCAAAGAATTAAAATGCATCAATTTGTGAAGAACTCTGAATAAAGTCTGACTACTGTTGTAAAGAAAGTGATACTGTCCCCCAGGAAATATGCCTGTGCACTAGTTCTTGTTATTTACTAATTTATTGGTTCTATTATATTGGTCAACTCTGTTTTGCAATTAGTTTTGTTTCAGCAGAGAGTCAAGTTCTAACAATATGATTTTATTATCTAAGTTTAGCTTAGTGTTTAAGATATGAATAGTAATCATTTGAATAAATTCATAAAATCTTTACATTGGACAAGTAGTGATATTTCAAACCTTATTTTTTTGTTTTTTAAAATTTCTATCTTTTTCAGTTAGTTTTGCTTAGATTTTTTCTTTTATGATACATGCCATTTCCAACTTTACATATAAGTTTGTGTTATAAATTTTAATATTTTTACAAACCTAAAAATAGGTAATAAAAAAGACACTACACACTAAACTGTTAATTCATATTTCCTTTATCTTCTCAGATACTTAACTTGATCGTTGCATTACTTACACCATTTTAAATCAGCAAAAGTTATATGGTAGGATTTGAGAATACGGTAGATACTTAGGATCAATCTCAATCTATTAGGAGGACCGCAAAAGATATCCAGGCTAATTTTTATTCCACTTCCTTTAAAATGTGGTAATACACATTACTGTACACTCTAAAGACGGAACATGGGAGCAATAAATCCAGAATCTTAAAACTGCATTAACTGAAACTTTTATTTAAGTACTTCAATTAGCACAAGATCACATTTTAGAACCAATTGAAATATAGTTGAATGATCAACTGCTAATTTTCATTTTAGTTGTATTAATTATGTAAGTCATTTAGCAATTGTTGGATACAAATCGTGTGTAATCATGATTAAGCCATTAGCTATATTCCCAGAGGTTTTTTAGATTGTGAAAGGGATACTTCAGTTTGTAACCGAACAAAGAAAATAAAAGGCATGTCTAATAAGATACTTTATGCCCCATCTGGGCATACATTCACATGTCAATTGGTGTAGGATAACAGAACAGAGGGAAAATATTCAGTAAAGTTTGTATTATCCAAAACTATTTGTATTGTATCCCATGATTTTCGTCATTTGAACTTTAAATTTTACTTTTATATTTTTCTAAGATGATGTCAGTTTTTTATTTCTATATCTGTAAAACTTTAATAAAATATCATTAAAAAAATAAAAGACTATTGACACATTCCATTTTCTTGTATTGCTTTAAAAATAGCTAGTATGGTGTTTGGATTCCAACTCACTTGTATAATTCCATTACAGGCTTTGCAGCATCTTTGTATTTTCTTAGTCTAGCAGCAACAGCTTCGGGTATATCATCTTCCCGTTGAATTAATGGTTCACCAGTAATGTCATCAATACCCTGTTTAAAATATGGTGTGAATTACACTGTGTGGGAAACAGTAAATTTTAAAAGCCTGCAAGTTGAAAAATTTCTTGAAATACCTTTCAAGAAAAAAAACACCATATCCTAATTTACACCATTCGCTAGGCTGCAATATGATTAATAGCTCATCTCCCCAGATGTGAAGGTCACAATTCCCTATATTTTTGACTGAAATGCTATCCTGTTTTTCTGCATTTGAGTCTATGGGGATGACATGTATAGATATTCTTGAATGTAAGTTTTGGAATCTCTTTTTAACTCTATCAAAGGCAAGCTGTTTAGGAAATATATAAAGGTAAAGGTTCCCATTGCACATATGTGTTAGTCAGGGGGTGGTGCTCATCTCCGTTTCAAAGCCAAAGAGCCGAAGACATCTCTGTGATTATGTGGCCGGCATGACTAAGTGGTAAGGTGCACAGATCGCTGTTACCTTCTCACCAAAGTGGTCCTATTTTTCTACTTGCATTTTTTACATGCTTTCGAACTACTAGGTTGACAGAAGCTGGGACAAGTAACGGGAGCTCACTCTGTTACGCAGCGCTAGGGATTTGAACTGCCGAACTGCCAACCTTTCTGATCGACAAGCTCAGCTATCTTAGCCACTGAGCCACCGTGTCCCTTTGACGGATGCGGTCAAAGGAATTATATGTAGGAAATGCATACAGGGATTCAAACCATTTCCAATGATTGGAATTTATATTTGGCTGACTTGTGTGGCTTTGGGTAAAGATAGTCCTAGAATAGCCTGCTGAAACCAACAATGTAGTCCCATAAGACAGTCTTTAAGATCTAGGCATCCAAGGGTGCACAGATAGATAAATTCAGTTAACCTGCTACCCATCAACAGGCTGTGGCAGTCAGTACTTCCTGAGTGCTGCTGAAGTCTGAGGTCTCTTTTCTATCACCAGGATGATTTGTGTCTCTTGTAATCTAAGAGTCTTTGATCCAAGGCTGAATGTTTGTCTGCTTAATAGAAATCAGCAGCATACTGCCAGCTAATCATTAAGTAGTACAGATTGTCCTTGCTTAATTCACTGGCAATTCCCTCACTAAATAACATGGAAAGACTGGTGATCATTAAACAAATCATCCATCGGCATTAAGTAAGACATCATGTGACCACAACTTGTGATTTTTATAGTATTGCTGGCTAGTCCCTTAAATCTGCTTGACATTAGCTGGATATGAAGCATAAAAATGGCAACCATGTGACTGTGGAATGTTGCGACAATTATAAATACACAGTGGTTACTAAGCATCCAAATCACGATCATGTGACTGTGGGGATGCTATGATGGTCATAAGTGTGTGGACCTGTCATAAAATTATTTTTAAGTAACTAGCTAACTTCAAACGGTTGCTAAACAGAACAGTAATTAAGTAAAGAACTGCCTGTATTTCAAAATCATTTCTGGGAAAGAGCTGGACATTCAGCCAGCCATACTTATTCCCCCTGCTCTCCCTTCCTCCCGCAGTTGAGTTTCTCATTGTTTTTGCTCCTCTTTCATTTCCCCAATATCAGTGTGAGTCTATCTAGAAAATACAAGTTATAGGATACTGAATTATCTGCATGCCTACCCTTCCTCTCATCAAATCACAGTTCATTATCTTACATGGGTTTGAGGTGGATTGAATTCCATATTATATACTCTGCCACTTGCTGGGTGAATCCAACGAGCACTAAGTCGGTCTTTAAGAGTCTCAAATGGGATATTCAAACTTATCACTAGATCCAGTTCACATATCCTGTCAAGTGCTTCAGCTTGACCCAATGTCCTTGGAAAACCTATATGAAAAAGTGAATAAAAAATAAAAAATTGTGGAATGAATTCAGAATGTTAACCAAAAAAACCCCCTTATTTTATAGCCTTAAAATAGCAATTCCAGTTATTTATTACCATGTATTTACAATGTTTATAGATCACACACAAGACTGCTCCAAAATGGCCACAGCATAAATACACCCAATAAAACCTACAATAAAATATATAAAATAACAATTTAAATAACCACTGAAGCAAAGGAGGAGGGGGGGAGGAGGAGAAGAAGAAGAAGAAAGAAGATGAATGGAAACTGAGAAATAGTTATGGAGAACCTATCAAGAGATCGTTTCAGTCTCCTTTACGGGAGTTCCTTTAAAGAAGCAAGAAAGTATTAACAATCTCATGGATTCAATTCATCACTTTTCCACCCACTTCTTGGCAGCAGCCTGCATGAGTAAAATCCAAACTGCATGTGGAAGAGAACAACTAGATTGTACCCGTTCTACTTCCCTCAAAGTTCCCAAGGCAGAAAGATCCCCACATAGATGACAAAATGATGATCAAATTACCACAAAAGAATCAGTAGTCAGAAGTTCAACAAATCTGAGCACTTCTGACAGCCACATGCTTTACAAATTGATCACAATGGCCAAGTAGTTAAATATTTGCAATGACACCTCCCTAAAAATAGTCAGTTGCTTTAGGCTCTTTATTCTTCAGAGAAAGGGCAAAAATAACATGGTTCTGCATTCAATCAAGCAAATTGTGTTGCATAAATTCAAAGGTTGTAATCTTATACTGTCTTATATTTTATGTTGAATTTAGTGACATGTTTTTGAGTTCTAGAACATCCAGAATCCAGATATTTTAGAGCATACACAGCCAGAAGATTGCCTTTTTTTCTATGAGTGTAAAATGGCCCATTCATCTACGTACACATAAAGAAGGCAACTATTGAAAGAACCAGGATGGCAAAAAAATATGAAATAGAATAAACATGGGTTTTTTTCTCCTATAAATACACAAAACAGATTTCTTTTTCTGTAAGCACATTTAACTCATTAATGCCTTTTCTTAAAATGGTGAGAATTACGATATAGAGAAATTGTGTATTAATCTAAGTCATTCATAAGGAAACAATACCTCCTTTCACAAAAATGCCACAAACCATGTACATCAGTTCCCAGGGCCTCAACCCCACACTAGTTTCATTATATAG